>NC_092224.1:2732379-2764879 GCF_036320965.1 Panulirus ornatus | reverse complement strand
TTCAATATTCAATATTCAATCTCATTTGATAGAACATATTTATATTTTGCGGTAACATATCCCACAACAATGAATAAACATAACGTTAGATATGAGAGTGTGTACAAATGGCAGTGGCTCCTCCCCTATTCAGCACCAGGCTCAAACCCATGGAGTGTTGTAGGTCGGAGGAAGTGGGGAAGGGAGAAGGGGAACCCAGATGTAGACTTAACGAGGTTATAGCCTCCTTCTGCAGGACTGGTCATCCCCCAGCTGACTCTGGTGTGTTACCTCACCGACCAACCACCTCTTCATCACCGGGACAGTCCTGTAGATCCCCACCGGCCATGTTAGCAGCCAGTAGCTACAGCCTTCGTAGCCACGGCTGTGCACACTGGCCTTGTTACGTGGGTACCCATTGGCTCAACCAGCAGCCAGTCACTTCACCAACGTATGATACAACAGCTTGAAGCCACCGAGCACTTCCACCTTCAGCCAACCACATACACATCGACAAGAGATTTTCGACAACCGCGACCCCTTCCCCGAGAGCATGGAGGTGGGAAACATTTTAGCAGATCTTGTCTTATATCATTCTCATTATTTTCACTGCAAGATGACGGTGACCACCAGCAGGATGGCTGGGGGAGGAGTCACCCACTCCAACTGCCATCCTAGCTCCCGCAACTCTTCCTTCCCCACCAAACATATCAGTCTGTTAGAGCGCCAGATTCTCCCTAGTAGAGACTCACACTGTATCATCACCTTACCTTAACCTTAACCTTACATTAACCTAACCTTACATTAACACTATCTGGTTAATGATTAACTTGCAACACACCCTCAGCGCTCGGCCGGTCCCATACATACTACCTGGGGTAAAGAAGCAGAGAAGGAACTCAAAACTATTGGTTCAGGAGGACACGGGTCACATCAAGGAAGGGAGACGTGTCTACACTCCCACACGACTCAATGGGTCATCATCACCTGAGGAAGGCAGGACCGAGGTGCTGTCTGTCTCCCCTCGTAAAGGATGGAGTTGTGATGTGTGGGGCGTGTGTGGTGGCGGCGGCCGGGACCGGGGCCTGGTGTTATGTAGATAATTCCAGTGTCAGGATTGTCCACACTGTACGCCACAGCTCCCACCACCTCACTCACCTGACCTGGACCTCCTCACCCTCCGTGCAACTCACCACTGATTCCTAGTGCCTAGTACATCACACTGCTTCGTAGTGCCTAATCTCTCATACTTGTTCCTTCTTCCTAGTACCTCGTACTAGTTCCTAGTACCTAATACCTTATACTGATTCCTGATGTGTACCTAATACCTTACACTGGTTCCTGGTGCCTAGTACCTCGTACTAGTTCCTAGTACCTAATACCTTATACTGGTTCCTGGTGCCTAGTACCTCATAATTGTTCCTGGTGCCGAGTACCTTATACTGGTTCCTAGTGATTAGTACCTCATACTGGCTCATAGTGCCTATTACCTCATCCTGTTTCCTAATGCCTAAGCCTCAACTAGCGCTTAGTACCCCGTACTACTTCCTAAATACTTAGCAATGGTTCACAGTTGCTGGTAATGATTCCTGGTGTCTAATTAGCAGTATTGTTCCCGTCATCTAGTGCTGGTCCCTGATATGTGGTACCATGTACTGGTTCCAGGTACCTAGTACCTAAACTGGTTTCTGATACCTAGCGCTCCTTCCTTTTACCTAGTACCCAGCATCAGTTCCCTGTGTCTGATATTAGTTTCCGGCACCTAGCACTGGTTCCTGATTCCTAGTACTAGTGCCTAGTAACGGGTTGTGGTTCCTAGTATCAAGAACTGATTCCTGCAACTATATATATATATATATATATATATATATATATATATATATATATATATATATATATATATATATATATATATATATATATATAATGATCATTATCTTGTGGAGGCTAAGGTGAAGATTAGTATGGGTTTTCAGAAAAGAGGAGTGAATGTTGGGGTGAAGAAGGTGGTGAGAGTAAGTGAGCTTGGGAAGGAGACCTGTGTGGGGAAGTACCAGGAGAGACTGTGTACAGAATGGAAAAAGGTGAGAACAATGGAAGTAAGGGGAGTGGGGGAGGAATGGGATGTATTTAGGGAATCAGTGATGGATTGCGCAAAAGATGCTTGTGGCATGAGAAGAGTGGGAGGTGGGCTGTTTAGAAAGGGTAGTGAGTGGTGGGATGAAGAAGTAAGAGTATTAGTGAAAGAGAAGAGAGAGGCATTTGGACGATTTTTGCAGGGAAAAAATGCAATTGAGTGGGAGAAGTATAAAAGAAAGAGACAGGAGGTCAAGAGAAAGGTGCAAGAGGTGAAAAAAAAGGGCAGATGAGAGTTGGGGTGAGAGAATATCAGTAAATTTTGGGGAGAATAAAAAGATGTTCTGGAAGGAGGTAAATAGGGTGCGTAAGACAAGGGAGCAAATGGGAACTTCAGTGAAGGGCGCAAATGGGGAGGTGATAACAAGTAGCGGTGATGTGAGAAGGAGATGGAATGAGTATTTTGAAGGTTTGTTGAATGTGTCTGATGACAGAGTGGCAGATATAGGGTGTTTTGGTCGAGGTGGTGTGCAAAGTGAGAGGGTTAGGGAAAATGATTTGGTAAACAGAGAAGAGGTAGTAAAAGCTTTGCGGAAGATGAAAGCCGGCAAGGCAGCAGGTTTGGATGGTATTGCAGTGGAATTTATTAAAAAAGGGGGTGACTGTATTGTTGACTGGTTGGTAAGGTTATTTAATGTATGTATGACTCATGGTGAGGTGCCTGAGGATTGGCGGAATGCGTGCATAGTGCCATTGTATAAAGGCAAAGGGGACAAGAGTGAGTGCTCAAATTACAGAGGTATAAGTTTGTTGAGTATTCCTGGTAAATTATATGGGAGGGTATTAATTGAGAGGGTGAAGGCATGTACAGAGCATCAGATTGGGGAAGAGCAGTGCGGTTTCAGAAGCGGTAGAGGATGTGTGGATCAGGTGTTTGCTTTGAAGAATGTATGTGAGAAATACTTAGAAAAGCAAATGGATTTGTATGTAGCATTTATGGATCTGGAGAAGGCATATGATAGAGTTGATAGAGATGCTCTGTGGAAGGTATTAAGAATATATGGTGTGGGAGGCAAGTTGTTAGAAGCAGTGAAAAGTTTTTATCGAGGATGTAAGGCATGTGTACGTGTAGGAAGAGAGGAAAGTGATTGGTTCTCAGTGAATGTAGGTTTGCGGCAGGGGTGTGTGATGTCTCCATGGTTGTTTAATTTGTTTATGGATGGGGTTGTAAGGGAGGTAAATGCAAGAGTCCTGGAAAGAGGGGCAAGTATGAAGTCTGTTGGGGATGAGAGAGCTTGGGAAGTGAGTCAGTTGTTGTTCGCTGATGATACAGCGCTGGTGGCTGATTCATGTGAGAAACTGCAGAAGCTGGTGACTGAGTTTGGTAAAGTGTGTGGAAGAAGAAAGTTGAGAGTAAATGTGAATAAGAGCAAGGTTATTAGGTACAGTAGGGGTGAGGGTCAAGTCAATTGGGAGGTGAGTTTGAATGGAGAAAAACTGGAGGAAGTGAGTGTTTTAGATATCTGGGAGTGGATCTGTCAGCGGATGGAACCTATGGATAGGAGGATCATGGGTGGGGACGGTGGAAATTGGGCCTTGAAAATGTTAGGATCCAAGACTTAATCGGGAAACGAGAATGGGTATGATGGGCTGTGGTTCCAGAAGTGGTAGTGGATTGGGAGGCGTGGTGGGGCGGGTGGCCGGGCGGAGCTGGTGTCTGAAATGTAGATGTTTAGGCAGTGTCGGTTGTACACGGTGGTTACTCGCACAAGTAACGTAAGGGTAACGGACTGTGTTGTGCAAAAAAAAGAGCGTGAGCAGGCCAAGGTGTTATGAATGGTTTGGGCACATGAGATCTTAGTGATGCCTTTGCCTAAGTACTATATGTGTCGGAGGTGGAGGAACGATGATACGAGGGGACCAATTGACGTACAAGGTTCTGGTGCTAGAAATGATTTTGTCTGTAGGCCTAACTACTGAGGGGTTGCAGGTGCTAGGTAATAATTTTGATTGCGAGTATGTGTATACAGGGTTAGTGTTGTCTATATGGTCAAGCGATTGAACTCTTTTGCCATGCTAAACCTAAACTGTGTAGGTAGTATATTTGCGTGTGTATGTATACTGTACATGGTATGGCAAGTTGTGGGGGGATGTGGGCTCTTATTCGTCTGTTTCCTCTGTCGCTACCTGCATGGACCAGGGTCCAGGACCAGTACTAAAAAAAGTAAATAAAAAAAAAAAAAACATAAAATTTACTAGTACGCATCATGACCAGTTGAATAGTTTCGCATACATGTTCTACATTCTATATAAACAAGGGTATATGTTCTATTGTATAAGAATTATCCATCATATTACTATCAATAAAAATATTCAATTAATACTAATGTTATATATATATAATGTTAATTGTCGAGTGAGATGTAAATTGCTAAATGACATATAAAAGGACTCTAAAATTTAATTTTTAATTATCATTTTTTGAGAATGGATTCCAAGCAGTTATTGGAGATTTGCCTCGTCGGGGTTTGTTGGGGTGTTGTGGAATACAGCCACATGGTGTGGGGGTCTCAGTGTGGAGGATGGTGGATATAACAGCCACATGATGTGGGGGTCTCAGTGTGGAGGATGGTGGACATAACAGCCACATGATGTGGGGGTCTCAGTGTGGAGGATGGTGGACATAACAGCCACATGGTGTGGGGGTCTCAGTGTGGAGGGCAGGACGCCCAGGACGTTTGACGGAAGGAAAGGAGTTCTTCCTCTTAGTATATCTCGATATGGAATACACTGGTCGCTGTAACATATACTGGTCGCTGTAACATATACTGTTCCACAAAATGAACCACACCAGCATGTGTGGGACACACACACACACACACACATACACACACACATACACACACACACACACACACACACACACACACACACAGACCTCCGTGGTGTAGCTGTTAGCGTTAGTGACGGAGAGTGAGCGCGGGTCAGCCTGGGCGTGGCAGTAGGTTACACCTAACCCAGGTGCTCATCCTCCAACTGGGACTGGTCAGTAAATGGGTACCTGGCTTAGGTTGGGATGTGTGTGTGTGTGTGTGTGTGTGTGTGTGTGTGTGTGTGTGTACATACATAGAAGTAAAGACGATACAGATATACCAGGGCAACACGAGCGTATATTTCACTCGCCGGAGTGCACAAAGTGTACACACACACACACACACACACACACACACACACACACACACACACACACACACACACTTGCGCGCCGCGCTAATGAATATATTTCTTTCATATATATTCGCCATTTCCCGCGATAGCAAGGTAGCGTTGAGAACAGAGGAGTGAGCCTTAGAGGGAATATCCTCACTTGACCCCCTTCTCTGTTCCTTCTTTTGAAAAATTAAAAAAACGAGAGGGGAGGATTTCCTGCCCTCCGCTCCCTCCCCTTTTGGTCGCCTTTTACGACACGCAGGGAATACGTGGGAAGTATTCTTTCTCCCCTATCCCCAGATATATATATATATATATATATATATATATATATATATATATATATATATATATATATATATATATATATATATATATATATATATCTATATATATATATATATATATATATATATATATATATATATATATATATATATATATATATATATATATAGACATATATATATACATATCACTTGTTTACCAAATGGCGTCCTAGCTACGTCTCTTCGTTGTATATCAACTGACATACTTCTATCTTTCTTGTGTCTTCTCTGATGATATGGTTATTACACGATAATGCACTTGGGAACTTATTGTTTTATTTTCCCCGTGGACTCATTGGAATACATATATATATATATATATATATATACATATATATATATATATATATATATATATATATATATATATATATATATATATATATATATATATATATATATATATATATATATATATATATATATATATATAGAGAGAGAGAGAGAGAGAGAGAGAGAGAGAGAGAGACCCATGCTTCACATAAGAACCAGGAAACACAAGTCATAAGGATGCACCCCCCCTCCCCCCCAACATCCCTCCCTCAACCCTCTACCTGGCCAGGGAAGGTAGGGGGATGGTGGACACCCCACTGCCCATATCAGCACCCTTACCCACGGTCTACCAGTGGTGGGGGGGGGGGATGGTTTGAGGGTGGTAGGGAGAAGAAGGACTGTTCCTCACCCCACTCCCCCAGGATCCTCCACCTTCCGGAACACGCCCATCCACTGATATGCCTGGAATTTCCGATTGTCTTGGGCCACTGGAAGATGACTTGGCTTCTATACAAGTTAAGCAGTCAAGGTCTTCCTCTCTTACTGACTTGAATTATGTAACGATGCAGAAGACATGAGGGACTTCAGTAATGTCATCTCCTTCGTGATATGTTCGTCTATGATCCGTCGTAAAATAGAATATAAAAAGGTGACTAAATCTTGTATGGTAAATGTCATGTGAAGAAAAATACTATTGGTTGCCTAGGAATTACCTTAACTTCTCTTCAGTTTAAACGTTCTTTTAATTTTCTTCTTTTCCTCCAGTGTCGTCTCACCACGTTCTTGGAACACCCAACAACCCTTAGCATACTGCTGTTACTAAGTAGCGGGAGACCACAAACAGAGCATCCCGTGCACCAGCAGAACTTGACATCAATCCTCCAGTAAACAATACCCTTAAGAGGTTATAAACTGGACAAACACGGAGGCATGCAGCTGCCTGGCTTGATGAACCCCAAGACCATCTCGGGAGTCGAACTCTGAGGCCTCCCGGGACTTCAGGAAACTTACCCAGATAGTGTGGTCATGTTATCAGTCAACTGAAGCTACAGTACCACACAGCTACCAATTACTGGTCAGTACAACGTACGGGGGCCGGGGTGACTGAAAACATCGAATAAAGAAAGGAAGAGAAGAAGAAGAAGACAAAGATAAGCGGAAGGAAATATAAAATACAATTTGACACAAAAGGAAACAATAGGGAAGGGATAGAAATATGGGATTGGTGTGAAAGGTGAAAACAAGTAACAGGGAGGGACGAAGCTGAAGTACCTGAAGCAGACAGGATAGGGGACAGGGGAGAGACACAGGATGATACTAAGGATAAGGGAGAGACGGATATATGGGACAGGTGAAGAAGGGAAAGCGATACTTAAGACAGAAAGGAAATTGGGATGTGAGGAACGGAATGGGGACACAAGGTAAGTGGAACAGAGTGGGAGACACAAGGGTAAGTGGAACAGAGTGGGAGACACAAGGGTAAGTGGAACAGAGTGGGAGACACAAGGGTAAGTGGAACAGAGTGGGAGACACAAGGGTAAGTGGAACAGAGTAGGAGACACAAGGGTAAGTGGAACAGAGTGGGAGACACAAGGGTAAGTGGAACAGAGTGGGAGACACAAGGGTAAGTGGAACAGAGTGGGAGACACAAGGGTAAGTGGAACAGAGTGGGAGACACAAGGGTAAGTGGAACAGAGTGGGAGACACAAGGGTAAGTGGAACAGAGTAGGAGACACAAGGGTAAGTGGAACAGAGTGGGAGACACAAGGGTAAGTGGAACAGAGTGGGAGACACAAGGGTAAGTGGAACAGAGTGGGAGACACAAGGGTAAGTGGAACAGAGTGGGAGACACAAGGGTAAGTGGAACAGAGTGGGAGACACAAGGGTAAGTGGAACAGAGTGGGAGACACAAGGGTAAGTGGAACAGAGTGGGAGACACAAGGGTAAGTGGAACAGAGTGGGAGACACAAGGGTAAGTGGAACAGAGTGGGAGACACAAGGGTAAGTGGAACAGAGTGGGAGACACAAGGGTAAGTGGAACAGAGTGGGAGACACAAGGGTAAGTGGAACAGAGTGGGAGACACAAGGGTAAGTGGAACAGAGTGGGAGACACAAGGGTAAGTGGAACAGAGTGGGAGACACAAGGGTAAGTGGAACAGAGTGGGAGACACAAGGGTAAGTGGAACAGAGTGGGAGACACAAGGGTAAGTGGAACAGAGTGGGAGACACAAGGGTAAGTGGAACAGAGTGGGAGACACAAGGGTAAGTGGAACAGAGTGGGAGACACAAGGGTAAGTGGAACAGAGTGGGAGACACAAGGGTAAGTGGAACAGAGTGGGAGACACAAGGGTAAGTGGAACAGAGTGGGAGACACAAGGGTAAGTGGAACAGAGTGGGAGACACAAGGGTAAGTGGAACAGAGTGGGAGACACAAGGGTAAGTGGAACAGAGTGGGAGACACAAGGGTAAGTGGAACAGAGTGGGAGACACAAGGGTAAGTGGAACAGAGTGGGAGACACAAGGGTAAGTGGAACAGAGTGGGAGACACAAGGGTAAGTGGAACAGAGTGGGAGACACAAGGGTAAGTGGAACAGAGTGGGAGACACAAGGGTAAGTGGAACAGAGTGGGAGACACAAGGGTAAGTGGAACAGAGTGGGAGACACAAGGGTAAGTGGAACAGAGTGGGAGACACAAGGGTAAGTGGAACAGAGTGGGAGACACAAGGGTAAGTGGAACAGAGTGGGAGACACAAGGGTAAGTGGAACAGAGTGGGAGACACAAGGGTAAGTGGAACAGAGTGGGAGACACAAGGGTAAGTGGAACAGAGTGGGAGACACAAGGGTAAGTGGAACAGAGTGGGAGACACAAGGGTAAGTGGAACAGAGTGGGAGACACAAGGGTAAGTGGAACAGAGTGGGAGACACAAGGGTAAGTGGAACAGAGTGGGAGACACAAGGGTAAGTGGAACAGAGTGGGAGACACAAGGGTAAGTGGAACAGAGTGGGAGACACAAGGGTAAGTGGAACAGAGTGGGAGACACAAGGGTAAGTGGAACAGAGTGGGAGACACAAGGGTAAGTGGAACAGAGTGGGAGACACAAGGGTAAGTGGAACAGAGGGAGACACAAGGGTAAGTGGAACAGAGTGGGAGACACAAGGGTAAGTGGAACAGAGTGGGAGACACAAGGGTAAGTGGAACAGAGTGGGAGACACAAGGGTAAGTGGAACAGAGTGGGAGACACAAGGGTAAGTGGAACAGAGTGGGAGACACAAGGGTAAGTGGAACAGAGTGGGAGACACAAGGGTAAGTGGAACAGAGTGGGAGACACAAAGATAAGTGAACAGGTAGGGAAACAGATACTTTTAGCTGGCGGTCAGACATGGGCTTTACCAGACAACCATGAAGACAAATACATACACGAGATGACACAGGAGAGAGAAAGATACAGAGAGCAGGGGGAAGAAACAGGAGGATATTTGTGACAGAAGACAGAATGACTCATAAAACTCGAGACACAAGAATACTTAAAGAAAGTAGAAGACAGATAAACGCGTGTGATACAGAAGATGAAAAAAAATATCTTATCAAACCAGTAAGGCATGAATAGGTAGAAATGATACTGGTTGACATAATTCATTGAACTGAAATTGAAATTTCTCTAAACAATTCATGATAACAGGTAACATTGAACGAACAATATGATAGATTTAAACATGAAAACTTAAGATGCTACAAAAGATAAAACAGAATGGATAATACATCAACAGGCCAATAGATAGAGAGGAATATGAGATAAAGAATATATGATAATGAAAAGTGGGACAGAGATGACGGATGGAACATGGCCTTTAAGGCTGGCGGAAACAGTTAGATTAAAGGCTGGAAACGGCTAGTAAGGAGCTCTATCCCTAAAGAAAGGCTAGAAAGGGACTCTATCCCTAGAGAAGGGCTAGTGAGAGCATCTAGCCCTAAAG
This sequence comes from Panulirus ornatus, assembly GCF_036320965.1. Lineage (NCBI taxonomy): Eukaryota > Metazoa > Arthropoda > Malacostraca > Decapoda > Palinuridae > Panulirus > Panulirus ornatus. The sequence goes on along the minus strand of NC_092224.1, from coordinate 2,755,037 downwards.
AAGTTCTAATAATCAGCTCTAGCCCTAAAGAAGGGCTCATAAGAGTTGCTATCCCTTAAGAAGTTCTAGTATGGGTCTCTAGCCCCTCAAAAAAGAGGCTAGCAAGGGGCTCTCCCCTTGAAGAAGGGGCAATAAGAGGCTACAACCGTAAAAGAGGACTAGTAAGGGATTCTAGTCCAACAGGAAGGGTAGTAAGGGGTTCTAGCACTGGAAAAGAGCCAGTAAGAGGCTCTAGCCCTGAAAAAGGGGCTAAAAAGGGACTCTAGCCATAGAAAAGGGCTATTAAGGGGCCCTAGCCTTAAAGAAGGGCTAGAAAGGGGATTTAGTCCTAAATAAAGGCTAGTATAGGGCCTTAGCCCTAAATAAGAGAGTAAGTCTCTAGCCCTTGAAAATGGGCCAGTAAGGGGCTCTGTCCTTAAAGAAGGGCTAATAAGGGGTTCTAAAGAAAGACACTAGCCCTTGAGACGGACTCTCTCTCTCTCTCTCTCTCTCTCTCTCTCTCTCTCTCTCTCTCTCTCTCTCTCTCTCTCTCTCTCTCTCTCTCTCTCTCTCTCTCTCTCTCTCTCTCTCTCTCTCACACACACACACACAACACACACACACACAACACACACACACACAACACACACACACACAACACACACACATACAGTCAGCTGCATCCCGCCTAACACATGTCGTGATTTGTGCCGCCAGGGGGAGGAGGGGTAGAGCAGCGGGAGGAGGGGTAGAGCAGCGGGAGGAGGGGTAGAGCAGCGGGAGGAAGGGTAGAGCAGCGGGAGGAGGGGTAGAGCAGCGGGAGGAGGGGTAGAGCAGCGGGAGGAAGGGTAGAGCAGCGGGAGGAGGGGTAGAGAGAAAAAGGTGATGGGTGATGGGATGGAAGAGAAGAAAGGAAATGAGGAGAAGTGGAAGTGGAGAGAGAGAGAGAGAGAGAGAGAGAGAGAGAGAGAGAGAGAGAGAGAGAGAGAGAGAGAGAGAGAGAGAGAGAGAGTATCACATCCGCCCACACAAAGACACACATTGACACAGACACACTCTACACAGCAAGATGGCTACTACACAGGATGCAAAGAGAGGCATACCACATAATCCTCAGTCCCTTCTACGCCATATATCAAGAGGCACTCCAGACACTGGTCAATCCCAGGTTCTCCTCAACCATCATCCTGACCTCAACCTGCAGTTCAGGGAAGAAGCTACGGTATCATCCACGCCACCGTTACTTCCCACGACCTAAGATCCTTCTTCTCCAAGTTGCATCTCAATGGCATCGAACCCAACCGAGCTCGTGCAGACCGCACATGCCAACCATTATGCACACCACACCCTCCATGATTACTACATCACGTATCAATTTTCATCATATTATCTGTGTACACTCGTTTTGCCTCTACTTTGTGTTGCACGAATTTTCTGTGCATTTTCAGCTTTTAACTGTGGTTGATTATATGAACCGGTAAGTAGTAGTAGTAGTAGTAGTAGTAGAAGTAATAGTAGTGAGAGTAGTATTAGCAGCACAAGTAGCAACAGTAATAGTAGTAACCATAGTAATAGTAGTAGTAGCAGAAGTAGTAACAATGGTAGTAGACTAACTACAGGCAGTAGTGGTGGTAGTATGTTAATTACAGGAACTAGCAGTAGTAGTAGTAGTAGTAGCAGTGGTGGTGGTGGTGGTGTAGCAGTAGTAGTAGTAGTAGTAGTAGTGGTGGTGGTGGTGTAGCAGTAGTAGTAGTAGTAATAGTGGTGGTGGTGGTGTAGCAGTAGTAGTAGTAGTAGTAGTAATTGTCATTTTAGTGTTAGTAATAGAAGCAGTAATAGTAGTAGTTGTGTTAGTAATAGTATTAATAGTAGTAGTAGTAGTAGTAGCAGTAGTAGTAGTAGTAGTAGGTAGTAGTAGTAGTAGTAGTAGTAGTAGTAGTAGTAGTAGTTTCTCCGTTATCATTATAATCACTCAATATCATCTTTGTTGCACACACACACACACACACACACACACACACACACACACACACACACACACACACAGTGGGTTTGGGTATAGTAAGTCATACCCTGGTCAGATCATGGTAGAGTGGCTCACACACAGCTCAGTGCGTTACATGAGCCTTCATGGTGTACCATGTGTCGCTCGCTGCCTGAGTCTCTCATGAGCCACTAGGCCTCTAGCAGGCGGCCCCAGATCCCCGTCCCAGCGTCTCTTCGGAAGTGCTTACGCATCCAAGCCCTCGTCAGGCACACCGTTGCCACAGGTGCTCACCAAGCGCCATGGGTCTGCCCTAAATACCCTGCAATCATCTCTGGTGACGGGTATCCTGAGCCAAGAGAGGACCCTCACTTCTGCCATTACCCTGTGTTATATGTTAGGAGTAGCTTTGGGGGCGTCCTCACCCCCTGCTGCACGTACACTATACAAGTGAGGATGAAATGATGTCCTTAGCGAGGGCTGCTCCACCATTATCATTACTACCACCACCATCATCACCATCACCAGTCCTGGTGAGCTGAGCCACTATCATCACCATCATTACCATCACCAGTCCTGGTGAGCTGAGCCACTATCATCACCATCATCACCATCACCAGTCCTGGTGAGCTGAGCCACTATCATCATCATCATCACCATCACCAGTCCTGGTGAGCTGAGCCACTATCATCATCATCATCACCATCACCAGTCCTGGTGAGCTGAGCCACTATCATCACCATCATCACCATCACCAGTCCTGGTGAGCTGAACCACTATCATCATCATCATCACCATCACCAGTCCTGGTGAGCTGGGCCACTATACACCATTATCACCATCACCACCCTCGTCACCATACCAGTCCTGGTGAGCTGGTTCACTATGCACCATCACCACCATCGTCTCCATAACCAGTCCTGGTGAGCTGGCTCACTATGCACCATCATCACCACAACCTCCGCCAGGTGTGTGGCGTGGGGCCCGCACCGTCCTGGCCGACCAGGCCACAGTAACCCGCACCATCAGCACAATCACGGCGCTACACACACCCGCTGATCTTATCTGCCACAGGTGCTACAAGATGCAGGAGGAGGGGAGGGGCAGAAGGGCGAGGGGAGGGAAGGACGGGGACCCCTGTGGTCGTTGGGCCGGGGGGAATGGGAGGGACTGGATGGTAGTAGGGAGAGGGTAGGGTGAAAAGGAGTTAGAAGGGGTGATAAAGATAGAGGTGAGCAAGATGACAAGATAGTAGCGATAATAGAAAAAAAAGAGAATGATAAAAAACAGAAGATACAGGTGAGGAAGAGGATGATTACAGAGAAGTGATAAGAAATGAGTTGAGAATGATCAGACAGGATGATAATAAAACGGGCAGTGAGAGGGATATTGATAAAGGAAGATAAGACAATGGGGTGATAAGGGAAACAATGGATAAATGATGATAACCAGGAATGTGAAGAAAATAAGATGGGTGATGGATGTTGGAGGTGTAGTGAGGGAATATATGATAGGGTGATGGATGATGGAGGTGTAGTGAGGGAATATATGGGAGGGTGACGGATGATGGAGGTGCAGTGAGGGAATATATGGTAGGGTGATGGATGATGGAGGTGTAGTGAGGGAAGATATGGTAGGGTGATGAATGATGGAGGTGTAGTGACGGAATGTATGGTAGGGTGATGGATGATGGAGGTGTAGTGAGGGAATGTATTCCACGGTGATGGGTGATGGAGATGAAGTGAGGGAATGATTAGAGATGGGAAGTAGGGAGAGAAGGAAAAGGTGTGAATAACGTCACAACCTGAGAAGGAAGGACGCAGATAAGATGGAATAAGAAACAGGAAAAGACAGGTGATGATATTTTAGGAGGGATGTGAAAGTAGATAAGAAAGATAAAGACCAGACAGAAAGAGTAAAATATGTATGTGTATGTGAATCTCGGGTCCTAAATGCTGAAGGACGTAAAAGGATGGAAGTAATGGAATCAAATGCCTGAGGACAATACATGGTGTGAAGAAGGCTGACCATGTAAGGAATGGCTGTAAGGGAGAGGTGTAGCATGGATAAAGGAACTGAAGAAGGGTGTGTTGAAATGGTTTGGACACATGGAGAGAATGAGTGAGGAAAGATTGACCAAGAGGATATATGTGTCAGAGGTGGAGGGAACGAGGAGAAGTGGGAGACCAAATTGGAGGTGGAAAGATGGAGTGAAAAAGATTTTGAGTGATCGGGGCCTGAACATGCAGGAGGGTGAAAGGCGTGCAAGGAATAGAGTGAATTGGAACGATGTGGTATACCGGGGTCGACGTGCTGTCAATGGATTGAACCAGGACATGTGAAGCGTCTGGGGTAAACCATGGAAAGTTCTGTGGGGCCTGGATGAGGAAAGGGAGCTGTGGTTTCGGTGCATTATTACATGACAGCTAGAGACTAAGTGTGAACGAATGGGGCCTTTGTTGTCTTTTCCTAGTGCTACCTCGCACACATGGGGGGGGGAGGGGGGTTGTTATTTCATGTGTGGCGAGGTGGCGATGGGAATTAATAATGGCAGACAGTATGAATTATATACATGTGTATATATGTATATGTCTGTGTGTATATATATGTATACGTTGAGATGTATAGGTATGTATATTTGCGTGTGTGGACGTGTATGTATATACATGTGTATGGGGGTGGGTTGGGCCATTTCTTTCGTCTGTTTCCTTGCGCTACCTCGCAAACGCGGGAGACAGCGACAAAGTATAATAAAAAATAAATGATATATATATATATATATATATATATATATATATATATATATATATATATATATATATATATATGGATAGAGTTGTGCGCAGGAGGATGGATGTGCTGGAAATGAGATGTTTGAGGACAATGTGTGGTGTGAGGTGGTTTGATCGAGTAAGTAACGTAAGGGTGAGAGAGATGTGTGGAAATAAAAAGAGCGTGGTTGAGAGAGCAGAAGAGGGAGTTTTGAAATGGTTTGGGCACATGGAGAGGATGAGTGAGGAAAGATTGACCAAGAGGATATATGTGTCGGAGGTGGAGGGAACGAGAAGAAGTGGGAGACCAAATTGGAGGTGGAAAGATGGAGTGAAAAAGATTTTTTGTGATAGGGGACTGAACATGCAGGAGGGTGAAAGGAGGGCAAGGAATAGAGTGAATTGGATCGATGTGGTATACCGGGGTTGACGTGCTGTCAGTGGATTGAATCAGGGCATGTGAAGAGTCTAGGGTAAACCATGGAAAGCTGTGTAGGTATGTATATTTGCGTGTGTGGACGTATGTATATACATGTGCATGGGGGTGGGTTGGGCCATTTCTTTCGTCTGTTTCCTTGCCCTACCTCGCAAACGCGGGAGACAGCGACAAAGCAAAAAAAGAAAAAAAATATATATACATATATATATATATATATATATATATATATATATATATATATATATATATATATATATATGTGTGTGTGTGTGTGTGTGTGTGTGTGTGTGTGTGTGTGTTTGAGTGGATGGGGCATTCTTCGTCTGTTTCCTAGCGCTACCTCGCTGACGCAGGAAACGGCGATCAAGCATCATAAATGAAATGCTAGTAAATATGTGCATTCCATACTTATTTGCCGATATCCATGTTAGCGAGGTAGCGCCAGGTGCAAACGAAAGCGGTCTCATTCGTTCACATCTTTATTACCCCGCTCCGTTGATGATAGGCTCAGTTGAAGTAGATAACCTCATTATGGACCATCATGTATCCTGGTATCCATTCCTCCCATCTATTCCCTCTCGGTGTCCCCTTCGTTCTTGTTCCCTCCACTTATAACAATTATAACACTCATCCTCTCCATATGTCCAAACCATTTCAACACACCCTTCTTCAGTTCCTTTATCCATGCTACACCTCTCGCTTACAGCCATTCCTTACCTGGTCAGCCTTCTTCACACCATGTATTGTCTTCAGACATTTGATTCCATTACTTCCACCCTTTTACGTCCTTCAGCATTTAGAACCCGAGATTCACATACACATAGCTCTGTCGAGAGTACTACCATCAAACAGACTGATCTCTGCCTCCTCAGACACTAGCCATTCCTTCCATAAACTCCTCAATGCACCCAGGACCGTTGCCCCCCCCCCCCCCTTTAGCCACCCTTTGCTTCACTTTAGATCCCACAATTGCATCCTCTGCCAGGTATCTAACCCTCTACTTTTCCAGGTTCTCCTCATGTAAACACATTAAGACCAAGCCTATATTGCCCCACCTCTGTTAAACCTCACAACGTTACATTTATTCACATGAACTCTCACATTCCTCTTTTCAGGCGCTCTCCCAGACTCAGGCACCATCCTCCGCAGTTTCTCATTCGAGTCTGCCACCAGAGTTACGCCATCTGCAAACAGCAAACAGCCGTTCTTACTGTACTCCCATCCTTCTCTCAAAGACACCATGAATTTACCTCCGTTGTCATCCGGTCCATAAGCAGATTAAACAGTCATGTCGATATCACAAATCCTTGATGCAGATCCGTTTTCACTTGGAATCACGCCTTACTCTCTCTGTAAGCACTCTTCATCCCGCATCACATTTACATATATATATATTTATATATAAATGTATATATATATATATATATATATATATATATATATATATATATATATATATATATATATATATATATATTATTCATATTTATTTTGCTTTGTCGCTGTCTCCTGCGTTTGCGAGGTAGCGCAAGGAAACAGACGAAAGAAATGGCCCAACTCACCCCCATACACATGTATATACATACACGTCCACACACGCAAAAATACATACCTATACATCTCAATGTACACATATATATACACACACAGACACATACATATATACCCATGCACACAATTCACACTGTCTGCATTTATTCATTCCCATCGCCACCTCGCCACACATGGAATACCATCCCCCTCCCCCCTCATGTGTGCGAGGTAGCGCTAGGAAAAGACAACAAAGGCCCCATTCGTTCACACCCAGTCTCTAGCTGTCATGCAATAATGCCCGAAACCACAGCTCCCTTTCCACATCCAGTTCCATGGTTTACCCCAGACGCTTCACATGCCCTGATTCAATCCACTGACAGCACGTCAACCCCGGTATACCACATCGATCCAATTCACTCTATTCCTTGCCCACCTTTCACCCTCCTGCATGTTCAGGCCCCGATCACTCAAAATCTTTTTCACTCCATCTTTCCACCTCCAATTTGGTCTCCCACTTCTCCTCGTTCCCTCCACCTCCGACACATATATCCTCTTAGTCAATCTTTCCTCACTCATTCTCTCCATGTGCCCAAACCATTTCAAAACACCCTCTTCTGCTCTTTCAACCACGCTCTTTTTATTTCCACACATCTCTCTTACCCTTACATTACTTACTCGATCAAACCACCTCACACCACACATTGTCCTCAAACATCTCATTTCCAGCACATCCACCCTCCTGCGCACAACTCTATCCATAGCCCACGCCTCGCAACCATACAACATTGTTGGAACCACTATTCCTTCAAACATACCCATTTTTGCTTTCCGAGATAATGTTCTCGACTTCCACACATTCTTCAAGGCTCCCAGGATTTTCGCCCCCTCCCCCACCCTATGATTCACTTCCGCTTCCATGGTTCCATCCGCTGCCAGATCCACTTCCACAATACTAAAACACTTTACTTCCTCCAGTTTTTCTCCATTCAAACTTACCTCTCAATTGACTTGACCCTCAACCCTACTGTACCTAAGAACCTTGCTATTATTCACATTTACTCTTAACTTATATATAAATATATATATATATATGTATATATATATATATATATATATATATATATATATATATATATATATATATATATATATTATCCCTGGGGATAGGGGAGAAAGAATACTCCCCACGTGTCGTAGAAGGCGACTAAAAGGGGAGGGAGCGGGGGGCTGGAAATCCTCCCCTCTCGTTTTTTTTTTTCTTATTTTCCAAAACAAAGGAATAGAGAAGGGGGCTAGGTGAGGATGTTTCCTCAGGGACCCGATCCTCTGTTCTTAACGCTACCTCGCTGGCGCGGGAAATGGCGAATAGTTTAACAGAAAGAAAATATATATATGCAAATAAAGTGCATAGAAACGTGCACCTTCATAGACATACAAACCTCCAACAGCCAGGATCGAACCCGGGACCCCTGTGCAAGAGGCAGGAATTATAACCGCTAGGCTATGGGCCTGGCTGTTGAAAGCTATATGTTCTATGAAGGTGCGCGTTTCTATGCACTTTATTCTTATCCATATACATCCACGTTGTACAGTTAGGTTCGGTAAAATGCTATCAGCTGGCTATGTGCGCCTGTTGGGAAATAACCGGTATAGACCCCGTTGCTCACCATTGTGAGACGAAGGGTATTCGAGTACTTAGTATTCGAATAGTTGTTTCCTATTTGCTAGGCCCATAGCCTAGCGGTTACATTCCTGCCTCTTGCACAGGGGTCCCGGGTTCGATCCAGGCCGTTGGAGGTTTGTATGTTCTATGAATATATATATATATATATATATATATATATATATATATATATATATATATATATATACAAATATATCAAGTTTCAGATTTGAAGAGCTGGAACGTCTGACCGCTTTGGACTTGAACCTGTTAAGTAAGCAGATGGAGATGGAATCTCTCCAGATGTGAGAGCATCACTCCACACAAGGAACGCATCAGTCCTTCATTATAAGCGGAGCAATTTACGGCATCTGAATAGGACTCCCGGTTTCTCAGAAGCAGGCTTAGCTGTCTGTGTAACCTGGGGCTCCCAGGTATGTTGGATGTTACGGCGATTCCATGTGTGTTTATCATGTTGTGTGGTGAATTACAGATCCAGTAGAAGAGGTCGGAAAATCGTGAGGGATCCTATATAGGAAGGTGGACATAGGTTAGGCTTTAGAGGCAGTAAATTATGAGGGACAGGAGAGGGTGTGCTGGAAACCCTCCCCTCCTGTGTTTTTATAAAGTAGGAACACGGGGGGGAGCTAAGCGAGGAGTTTACGTCAAGGCTCAGTCATTTAATTCATGCGAAAAATGAAGATGAACAAACGATATCATATCCACGCTTTAACTGATGAGGAAATACATTTGGTGCTATCGCGTTGATGGGGTTCACATCACACGACGAGGATTTCATGACATGTGCCCACGTCCTGACTGACCTTATGACCTTTGACCCTTCAACCTACAATACAGCTTGAGTACAGCAGAAATCGACCTTTTATTGGGTTTGTTTTGGTAATACATCTCACTGAACTGTGGTGCTAATACACCGACAGACATGCAGACAGACAGTTAGACGCGGCGGCAGATAAAGCAGAATGAACAGAGGTCAACACGCGCCTCCAACACACCCCAAAATAAACCCACAAACAGCCCTCCCACAACCAGTCTCGGCGCGCCTCCTTCCACGCGCGTGCGCCGCCGGCACGGTGCGTTCAGGGTCGGCCAGCACGTGCGTACGTGGGGACGGGAGGGCGTTGCACACGAGACCCCTGCAATGAAAAAAATAGGCCTGGCCCGGGAGGTGGCGGCTGTGAAAGCCTTGCAACAAGAGCAGGTAGAGGGCCACGCGCCGCTCAACCCGCGCCCCTCAATGGCGTTGCAAGACAGGAGACGCGGGCCACAAGAACGAGAGGGGGAAAAGCTTAAAACAAGATTAACTGCAGAGAAATGGAGTTTATGAGCAATGGGTGGTGGTGATGGTTGGGGATGAGGGTGGTGATGGTGGTGCATGAGCAGTGGGTGGTGGTGATGGCTGGGGATGAGGGTGGTGATGGTGGTGCCTGAGCAATGGGTGGTGGTGATGGTTGGGGATGAGGGTGGTGATGGTGGTGCATGAGCAGTGGGTGGTGGTGATGGCTGGGGATGAGGGTGGTGATGGTGGTGCCTGAGCAATGGGTGGTGGTGATGGTTGGGGATGAGGGTGGTGATGGTGGTGCCTGAGCAATGGGTGGTGGTGATGGTTGGGGATGAGGGTGGTGATGGTGGCGCCTGAGCAATGGGTGGTGGTGATGGTTGGGGATGAGGGTGGTGATGGTGGTGCATGAGCAGTGGGTGGTGGTGATGGTTGGATGAGGATGGTAATGGTGGTAAGTGAGCAGTGAGTGGTGGTGATGGTTGGATGGGGATGGTGATGGTGGTGCACGATCAGTGGGTGGTGGTGATGGTTGAATGAGGGAGGTGATGGTGGTAAACACTTCACTTCTCCGATCCCTTTCCATTCAAACTTATACCCCTACAAACCTGTCACTCAATCCTGCTAAACCTAATAACCTTGCTTTTCTTCTCAATTGTTCTAAACTTTCTCCTTACTCACACTATTCCAAACTCAGTCACCAACTCCTGCAGTTCTTCATTCGAATCACCCATCCAGGTTCCTTTCCTCAAACATACTACCTATCTCTCCTTTTTTCTCATCTTGATTACATCCACACACATTTAGACACCCCAGTCTGTGCCTTCGAGGAGGATGAGCACCTCCCGCGTGACTCCTTCTTCTGTTTCCCCCGTTACAAAGTTAAAATTCAAGGAGGGGAGGGTTTCTAGCCCCCCATTCCCGTCCCCTTTAGTCGCCTTCTACAACACGTGAGGAATGCGTGGGAAGTATTCTTTCTCCCCTATCCTCAGGAATAAAATATATACATACATATATACAGAAAAACTGGAGGAAGTGAAGTGTTTTAGATATCTGGGAGTGGATCTGGCAGCGGATGGAACCATGGAAGCGAAAGTGGATCATAGGGTGGGGGAGGGGGCGAAAATTCTGGGGCCTTGAAGAATGTGTGGAAGTCGAGAACATTATCTCGGAAAGCAAAAATGGGTATGTTTGAAGGAATAGTGGTTCCAACAATGTTGTATGGTTGCGAGGCGTGGGCTATGGATAGAGTTGTGCGCAGGAGGATGGATGTGCTGGAAATGAGATGTTTGAGGACAATGTGTGGTGTGAGGTGGTTTGATCGAGTAAGTAACGTAAGGGTAAGAGAGATGTGTGGAAATAAAAAGAGCGTGGTTGAGAGAGCAGAAGAGGGTGTTTTGAAATGGTTTGGGCACATGGAGAGAATGAGTGAGGAAAGATTGACCAAGAGGATATATGTGTCGGAGGTGGAGGGAACGAGGAGAAGAGGGAGACCAAATTGGAGGTGGAAAGATGGAGTGAAAAAGATTTTGTGTGATCGGGGCCTGAACATGCAGGAGGGTGAAAGGAGGGCAAGGAATAGAGTGAATTGGAGCGAGGGTGGTATACCGGGGTTGACGTGCTGTCAATGGATTGAATCGGGGCATGTGAAGCGTCTGGGGTAAACCATGGAAAGCTGTGTAGGTATGTATATTTTGCGTGTGTGGACGTATGTATATACATGTGTATGGGGGTGGGTTGGGCCATTTCTTTCGTCTGTTTCCTTGCGCTACCTCGCAAACGCGGGAGACAGCGACAAAGCAAAAAAAAAAAAAGAAAAAAAAAAGATATATATATATATATATATATATATATATATATATATATATATATATATATATATATATATATATATATATTGGAAAGGATCACAATTTAGCGCGTGATCAAGATATTCCTATGAGTCCACGGGGAAAATGAAACACGAAAAGTTCCCAAGTGCACTTTCGTGTAATAATCACATCATCAAGGGGGACACAAGATAGAAATATAACAGTCAGTTGATATACATCGAAGAGACGAAGCTAGAAACGCCATTTTGGTAAACATGTGATTGTCCAATCACGTGTCGTAGAAGGCGACTAGAGGGGACGGGAGCGGGGTCCAGAAATCCTCCCCTCCTTGTATTTTAACTTTCTAAAAATGGGAAACAGAAGGAGTCAAGCGGGGAGTGCTCATCCTCCTCGTAGACTCAGATTGGGGTGTCTAAATGTGTGTGGATGTAACCAAGATGTGAAAAAGGGAGAGATAGGTAGTATGTTTGAGGAAAGTAACCTGGATGTTTTGGCTCTGAGTGAAACGAAGCTCAAGGGTAAAGGGGAAGAGTGGTTTGGGAATGTCTTGGGAGTAAAGTCAGGGGTTAGTGAGAGGGCAAGAGCAAGGGAAAGAGTAGCAGTACTCCTGAAACAGGAGTTGTGGGAGTATGTTATAGAATGTAAGAAAGTAAATTCTCGATTGATATGGGTAAAACTGAAACTTGATGGAGAGAGATGGGTGATTATTGGTGCATATGCACCTGGGCATGAAAAGAAAGATCATGAGAGGCAAGTGTTTTGGGAGCAGCTGAATGAGTGTGTTAGTGGTTTTGATGCACAAGACCGGGTTATAGTGATGGGTGATTTGAATGCAAAGGTGAGTAATGTGGCAGTTGAGGGAATAATTGGTATACATGGGGTGTTCAGTGTTGTAAATGGAAATGGTGAAGAGCTTGTAGATTTATGTGCTGAGAAGGGAGTGGTGATTGGGAATACCTGGTTTAAAAAGCGAGATATAAATAAGTATACGTATGTAAGTTGGAGAGATGGCCAGAGAGCGTTATTGGACTACATGCTAATTGACAGGCGCGCGAAAGAGAGACTTTTGGATGTTAATGTGCTGAGAGGTGCAACTGGAGGAATGTCTAATCATTATCTTGTCGAGGCTAATGTGAAGATTTGTATGGGTTTTCAGAAAAGAAGAGTGAATGTTGGGGTGAAGAGGGTGGTGAGAGTAAATGAGCTTGGGGAGGAGACTTGTGTGAGGAAGTACCAGGCAGAGACTGAGTACAAAATGGAAAAAGGTGAGAACAATGGAAGTAAGGGGAGTGGGGGAGGAATGGGATGTATTTAGGGAATCAGTGATGGAGTGCGCAAAAGATGCTTATGGCATGAGAAGTGTGGGAGGTGGGTTGATTAGCAAGGGTAGTGTGTGGTGGGATGAAGAAGTAAGCTTATTAGTGAAAGAGAAGAGAGAGGCATTTCGACGATTTTTGCAGGGAAAAAATGCAATTGAGTGGGAGATGTATAAAAGAAAGAGACAGGAGGTCAAGAGAAAGGTGCAAGAGGTGAAAAAGGGCAAATGAGAGTTGGCGTGAGAGAGTATCATTAAATTCTAGGGAGAATAAAAAGATGTTCTGGAAGGACGGTAAATAAAGTGCGTAAGACAAGGGAGCAAATGAGAACTTCAGTGAAGGGCGCTAATGGGGAGGTGATAACAAGTAGTGGTGATGTGAGAAGGAGATGGAGTGAGTATTTTGAAGGTTTGTTGAATGTGTTTGATGATAGAGTGGCAGATATAGGGTGTTTTGGTCGAGGTGTTGTGCAAAGTGAGAGGGTTAGGGAAAATGATTTGGTAAACAGAGAAGTGGTAGTAAAAGCTTTGCGGAAGATGAAAGCCGGAACGGCAGCAGGTTTGGATGGTATAGCTGTGGAATCTATTAAAAAAGGGGGTGACTGTATTGTTGACTGGTTGATAAGGTTATTTAATGTATGTATGACTCATGGTGAGGTGCCTGAGGATTGGCGGAATGCGTGCATAGTGCCATTGTACAAAGGCAAAGGGGATAAGAGTGAGTGCTCAAATTACAGAGGTATAAGTTTGTTGAGTATTCCTGGTAAATTATATGGGAGGGTATTGATTGAGAGGGTGAAGGCATGTACAGAGCATCAGATTGGGGAAGAGCAGTGCGGTTTCAGAAGTGGTAGAGGATGTGTGGATCAGGTGTTTGCTTTGAAGAATGTATGTGAAAAATACTTAGAAAAGCAAACGGATTTGTATGTAGCATTTATGGATCTGGAGAAAGCATATGATAGAGTTGATAGAGATCCTCTGTGGAATATATGGTGTGGGAGGCAAGTTGTTAGAAGCAGTGAAAAGTTTTTATCGAGGATGTAAGGCATGTGTACGTGTAGGAAGAGAGGAAAGTGATTGGTTCTCAGTGAATGTAGGTTTGCGGCAGGGGTGTGTGATGTCTCCATGGTTGTTTAATTTGTTTATGGATGGGGTTGTTAGGGAGGTGAATGCAAGAGTTTTGGAAAGAGGGGCAAGTATGAAGTCTGTTGGGGATGGGAGAGCTTGTTGTGAGTCAGTTGTTGTTCGCTGATGATACAGCGCTGGTGGCTGATTCATGTGAGAAACTGCAGAAGCTGGTGACTGAGTTTGGTAAAGTGTGTGAAAGAAGAAAGTTAAGAGTAAATGTGAATAAGAGCAAGGTTATTAGGTACAGTAGGGTTGAGGGTCAAGTCAATTGGGAGGTAAGTTTGAATGGAGAAAAACTGGAGGAAGTAAAGTGTTTTAGATATCTGGGAGTGGATCTGGCAGCGGATGGAACCATGGAAGCGGAAGTGAATCATAGGGTAGGGAGGGGGCGAAAATCCTGGGAGCCTTGAAGAATGTGTGGAAGTCGAGAACATTATCTCGGAAAGCAAAAATGGGTATGTTAGAAGGAATAGTGGTTCCAACAAATTTGTATGGTTGCGAGGCGTGGGCTATGGATAGAGTTGTGCGCAGGAGGGTGGATGTGCTGGAAATGGGATGTTTGAGGACAATGTGTGGTGTGAGGTAGTTTCATCGAGTAAGTAATGTAAGGGTGAGAGAGATGTGTGGAAATAAAAAGAGCGTGGTTGAGAGAGAAGAAGAGGGTGTTTTGAAATGGTTTGGGCACATGGAGAGAATGAGTGAGGAAAGATTGACCAAGAGGATATATGTGTCGGAGGTGGAGGGAACGAGGAGAAGTGGGAGACCAAATTGGAGGTGGAAAGATGGAGTGAAAAAGATTTTGAGTGATCGGGGCCTGAACATGAGGGAGGGTGAAAGGCGGGCAAGGAATATATATATATATATATATATATATATATATATATATATATATATATATATATATATATATATATATATATATATATATATATATATATATATATATATATATATTTTTTTTTTTTTTTTTTTTTTTTATACTTTGTCGCTGTCTCCCGCGTTTGCGAGGTAGCGCGAGGAAACAGACGAAAGAAATGGCCCAACCCCCATACACACGTACATACACACGTCCACACACGCAAATATACATACCTACACAGCTTTCCATGGTTTACCCCAGACGCTTCACATGCCTTGATTCAATCCACTGACAGCACGTCAACCCCTGTATACCACATCGCTCCAATTCACTCTATTCCTTGCCCTCCTTTCACCCTCCTGCATGTTCAGGCCCCGATCACACAAAATCTTTTTCACTCCATCTTTCCACCTCCAATTTGGTCTCCCTCTTCTCCTCGTTCCCTCCACCTCCGACACATATATCCTCTTGGTCAATCTTTCCTCACTCATTCTCTCCATGTGCCCAAACCATTTCAAAACACCCTCTTCTGCTCTCTCAACCACGCTCTTTTTATTTCCACACATCTCTCTTACCCTTACGTTACTTACTCGATCAAACCACCTCACACCACACATTGTCCTCAAACATCTCATTTCCAGCACATCCATCCTCCTGCGCACATCTCTATCCATAGCCCACGCCTCGCAACCATACAACATTGTTGGAACCACTATTCCTTCAAACATACCCATTTTTGCTTTCCGAGATAATGTTCTCGACTTCCACACATTTTTCAAGGCTCCCAAAATTTTCGCCCCCTCCCCCACCCTATGATCCACTTCCGCTTCCATGGTTCCATCCGCTGACAGATCCACTCCCAGATATCTAAAACACTTCACTTCCTCCAGTTTTTCTCCATTCAAACTCACCTCCCAATTGACTTGACCCTCAACCCTACTGTACCTAATAACCTTGCTCTTATTCACATTTACTCTTAACTTTCTTCTTCCACACACTTTACCAAACTCAGTCACCAGCTTCTGCAGTTTCTCACATGAATCAGCCACCAGCGCTGTATCATCAGCGAACAACAACTGACTCACTTCCCAAGCTCTCTCATCCCCAACAGACTTCATACTTGCCCCTCTTTCCAGGACTCTTGCATTTACCTCCCTAACAACCCCATCCATAAACAAATTAAACAACCATGGAGACATCACACACCCCTGCCGCAAACCTACATTCACTGAGAACCAATCACTTTCCTCTCTTCCTACACGTACACATGCCTTACATCCTCGATAAAAACTTTTCACTGCTTCTAACAACTTGCCTCCCACACCATATATTCTTAATACCTTCCACAGAGCATCTCTATCAACTCTATCATATGCCTTCTCCAGATCCATAAATGCTACATACAAATCCATTTGCTTTTCTAAGTATTTCTCACATACATTCTTCAAAGCAAACACCTGATCCACACATCCTCTACCACTTCTGAAACCGCACTGCTCTTCCCCAATCTGATGCTCTGTACATGCCTTCACCCTCTCAATCAATACCCTCCCATATAGTTTACCAGGAATACTCAACAAACTTATACCTCTGTAATTTGAGCACTCACTCTTATCCCCTTTGCCTTTGTACAATGGCACTATGCACGCATTCCGCCAATCCTCAGGCACCTCACCATGAGTCATACATACATTAAATAACCTTACCAACCAGTCAACAATACAGTCACCCCCTTTTTTAATAAATTCCACTGCAATACCATCCAAACCTGCTGCCTTGCCGGCTTTCATCTTCCGCAAAGCTTTTACTACCTCTTCTCTGTTTACCAAATCATTTTCCCTAACCCTCTCACTTTGCACACCACCACGACCAAAACACCCTATATCTGCCACTCTGTCCTCAGACACATTCAACAAACCTTCAAAATACTCATTCCATCTCCTTCTCACATCACCACTACTTGTTATCACCTCCCCATTTACGCCCTTCACTGAAGTTCCCATTTGCTCCCTTGTCTTACGCACCCTATTTACCTCCTTCCAGAACATCTTTTTATTCTCCCTAAAATTTACTGATAGTCTCTCACCCCAACTCTCATTTGCCCTTTTTTTCACCTCTTGCACCTTTCTCTTGACCTCCTGTCTCTTTCTTTTATACTTCTCCCACTCAATTGCATTCTTTCCCTGCAAAAATCGTCCAAATGCCTCTCTCTTCTCTTTCACTAATACTCTTACTTCTTCATCCCACCACTCACTACCCTTTCTAAACAGCCCACCTCCCACTCTTCTCATGCCACAAGCATCTTTTGCGCAATCCATCACTGATTCCCTAAATACATCCCATTCCTCCCCCACTCCCCTTACTTCCATTGTTCTCACCTTTTTCCATTCTGTACACAGTCTCTCCTGGTACTTCCCCACACAGGTCTCCTTCCCAAGCTCACTTACTCTCACCACCTTCTTCACCCCAACATTCACTCCTCTTTTCTGAAAACCCTTACTAATCTTCACCTTAGCCTCCACAAGATAATGATCAGACATCCCTCCAGTTGCACCTCTCAGCACATTAACATCCAAAAGTCTCTCTTTCGCACGCCTGTCAATTAACACGTAATCCAATAACGCTCTCTGGCCATCTCTCCTGCTTACATAAGTATACTTATGTATATCTCGCTTTTTAAACCAGGTATTCCCAATCATCAGTCCTTTTTCAGCACATAAATCTACAAGCTCTTCACCATTTCCATTTACAACACTGAACACCCCATGCATATATATATATATATATATATATATATATATATATATATATGTATATATATATATATATATATATATATATATATATATGTATGTATATATATATATATATATATATATATATATATATATATATATATATATATATATATATATATATATATACATATATATATATATATATATATATATATATATATATATATATATATATATATATATATATATATATATATATATATATATATATATATATATATATATATATATATATATATAAATATATATATATATATATATATATATATATATATATATATATATATATATATATATATATATATATGTATATATATATATATATATATATATATATATATATATATATATATATATATATATATATATATATATATATATATATATACAAATATATATATATATATACAAATATATATATATATATATAAATATATATATATATATATATATATATATATATATATATATATATATATATATATATATATATATATATTATATATATATATATATATATATATATATATATATACATATATACATATATACATATATATATATATATATATATATATATATATATATATATATATATATATATATATATATATATAAATATATACATATATACATATATACATATATACATATATACATATACATATATATATATATATATATATATATATATATATATATATATATATATATATATTTTTTTTTTTTTTTTTTTTTTTTGCCGCTGTCTCTCGCGTTTGCGAGGTAGCGCAAGGAAACAGACGAAAGAAATGGCCCAACCCACCCTCATACACATGCCTTGATTCAATCCACTGACAGCACGTCAACCCCGGTCTACCACATCGCTCCAATTCACTCTATTCTTTGCCCTCCTTTCACCCTCCTGCATGTTCAGGCCCCGATCACACAAAATCTTTTTCACTCCATCTTTCCACCTCCAATTTGGTCTCCCTCTTCTCCTCGTTCCCTCCACCTCCGACACATATATCCTCTTGGTCAATCTTTCCTCACTCATTCTCTCCATGTGCCCAAACCATTTCAAAACACCCTCTTCTGCTCTCTCAACCACGCTCTTTTTATTTCCACACATCTCTCTTACCCTTACGTTACTTACTCGATCAAACCACCTCACACCACACATTGTCCTCAAACATCTCATTTCCAGCACATCCATCCTCCTGCGCACAACTCTATCCATAGTCCAAGCCTCGCAACCATACAACATTGTTGGAACCACTATTCCTTCAAACATACCCATTTTTGCTTTCCGAGATAATGTTCTCGACTTCCACACATTCTTCAAGGCTCCCAGAATTTTCGCCCCCTCCCCCACCCTATGATCCACTTCCGCTTCCATGGTTCCATCCGCTGCCAGATCCACTCCCAGATATCTAAAACACTTCACTTCCTCCAGATTTTCTCCATTCAAACTCACCTCCCAATTGAATTGACCCTCAACCCTACTGTACCTAATAACCTTGCTCTTATTCACATTTACTCTTAACTTTCTTCCTTCACACACTTTACCAAACTCAGTCACCAGCTTCTGCAGTTTCTCACATGAATCAGCCACCAGCGCTGTATCATCAGCGAACAACAACTGACTCACTTCCCAAGCTCTCTCATCCACAACAGACTTCATACTTGCCCCTCCTTCCAAAACTCTTGCATTCACCTCCCTAACAACCCCATCCATAAACAAATTAAACAACCATGGAGACATCACACACCCCTGCCGCAAACCTACATTCACTGAGAAACAATCACTTTCCTCTCTTCCTACACGTACACATGCCTTACATCCTCGATAAAAACTTTTCACTGCTTCTAACAACTTGCCTCCCGCACCATATATTCTTAATACCTTCCACAGAGCATCTCTATCAACTCTATCATATGCCTTCTCCAGATCCATAAATGCTACATACAAATCCATTTGCTTTTCTAAGTATATCTCACATACATTCTTCAAAGCAAACACCTGATCCACACATCCTCTACCACTTCTGAAACCACACTGCTCTTCCCCAATCTGATGCTCTGTACATGCCTTCACCCTCTCAATCAATACCCTCCCATATAATTTGCCAGGAATACTCAACAAACTTATACCTCTGTAATTTGAGCACTCACTCTTATCCCCTTTGCCTTTGTACAATGGCACTATGCACGCATTCCGCCAATCCTCAGGCACCTCACCATGAGTCATACATACATTAAATAACCTTACCAACCAGTCAACAATACAGTCACCCCCTTTTTTAATAAATTCCACTGCAATACCATCCAAACCTGCTGCCTTGCCGGCTTTCATCTTCCGCAAAGCTTTTACTACCTCTTCTCTGTTTACCAAATCATTTTCCCTAACCCTCTCACTTTGCACACCACCTCGACCAAAACACCCTATATCTGCCACTCTATCATCAAACACATTCAACAAACCTTCAAAATACTCACTCCATCTCCTTCTCACATCACCACTACTTGTTATCATCTCCCCATTTGCGCCCTTCACTGAAGTTCCCATTTGCTCCCTTGTCTTACGCACTTTATTTACCTCCTTCCAGAACATCTTTATATATATATGACGAAAAGCGTATGAATTCGCCATGTGAAGTTCGGTCGGGAAGTTCAAGTAAGTTATGTGACAACCGGAGGCGGGGGTCAGGTCACCAAATGCATGTCATTTGACCACAGGCAACGGTATGTAAGAGAGATACATACGGTTTGTGAAGCCCTGCCTGGGAAGGCTACGCTACCTGGCTTAAGAAAGGCGCGTCTATCCGGCGTTTGACATAAACCTGACCATCTTCTGTCTAAACAGAAATAACGCAGCCAAAACCGGTTCGATATCCGGCCGCTGTCTCCCGCCCGGGGCGGCTTACCAGAGAGTGTCAAGGCTACCAGGAATTCCCCAGATGTGGAGGGAGTGGAAAAGAAAATCTGCTTTCATCGCTTTATAAAGGCAGGCGGGTGGCTCGGCGGCGGCCAGCTGCATTCACCAAGGTAAGTTACTGGCCAGTGTCGCCATCCCCCTTTTCTTCACCCCTCTGACTGTTCCCTCTCCTTTGTAGTCTTCCAATTTTAGCAAAATGTATAGTGTCACCATAAAAGTCATACTGAAAACATAATCAATCTATTGATATTCAAACTGTAGTCAGCAGTCGTTATTTACACCGAGTATTAGCGTATCTTAATAAGATAATTTTGTATTTGCAAGGTGGTAACAGTGGGAACTGCCACAAACAGCCACCCGCGCCTCGCGAACCTCCCTCTCTAGTCTTTCGCTTCCTCCCTCAACAGCCCTCGGGAACACCTCCCATACCCGCACAGCACAAGCTAGTCTTACTTAAATAGGAGGATACACACTGAGGCAAAATAATAACAAACTGGTAAAATCAAACAAATATATACATCGGTTATGTAGTGGTGGCGGTGGAGGCGTTGGTGGCGACAGGCCGGAGCCCCTAACGGTCAAACAGAGAGAGTGTTTGAGTGTGTGGGTTCCAACCAGTCGTAAATAACAATTACCAGTCACGAACACTGCAGGTATGGTGGTCTCTTACGGTCCAGTCCCCTGCCATCCACCCTCACCCTACTACCCTCTCCCTCTACCCTAAGGTTCCCTGACACCCTTGTCACCGCTAACCTCCCACCTTCCCACCCACACACACACACACACACACACACACACACACACACACACACACTGTCCTCATTAACCGCCCTGTAACCGCCTAAATGGCCGCACTTACAGTGTTCCCCAACCACTACCGGGTCTGGCTGCAGTTGTAGACATCTGGGGCACGACCACTGCTCTGATACGACGGTGCGTTCCCAACGGTATGATGGCCTGGCCTGTGACCTGATCTTTAAGCACGAGAGAGCACATGGAAAAGGGTGATAACAAGAGACCTGCGGGTCCATAACGAAGCTATTCATAAAAAAAATCTAACTATAATGGTGGAAGATAGTAAGACAAAAGGCACCTCTCCACCCACCTCTCCCTCCGGCTCAACTGCTGGCAGGGAAAAGATGAGGAAATGATACCATGCCAGCCCAGGCTATCATACCAAAGGACCGTAACGTAGTGCTATAGGGGTCACCTACCTTCTAATCGCCCTTCACCCACATTACCTGCCTTGTATTCCATGAATGAAATGTTTTTATTGCTGTCTTTTCAATTATCATCTCGACACCAACAGACCCATATTCTCCCTCATCTCAGAGAGAGAGAGAGAGAGAGAGAGAGAGAGAGAGAGAGAGAGAGAGAGAGAGAGAGAGAGAGAGAGAGAGAGAGAGAGAGAGAGAGAGAGTTTGGGGTCACTCAAAGTTAAACATCTGGCTACAGCTGACAGCACGAACTATATTATGGAAGTTGAGATTTATCAGAGAATCTTAAAAGGCCAACTGTCGGAGTTTGAAGAGAACAATGAGCTGAGTCTCACGTCAAAAGAATGGCAGGAAATACAGAGCCATCAGGTGTGACGACGTTTTTCCCTCGTGTGGTTCAGCCCACAATGGTGTGCTCCGGTGGAACACGGCTTTGGGAGTTAATTGAAAGGCCTGTAGACTGCAAGGAGGTGGAGAGGGCTTTTCTGAGACGTGACTCGAGAGTTCGGAGAAAGAATGGAGTGAAGAATGAGGAAATCAGAGGATGACGAGAACTAGGATGGTAGTAGGTACTTGGGAGAGCCAGGCATCAGAATACATGATAATCTATGATTAGGTTTGCAATGTCCATGGGAGAGCCAGGTAACAGATCTGTTGGTCTAGTGACGAGGTTATCATGTTCAGGGAAGAGCCAGGTAACGGAAGACCTTTTCGTGTAGTGATAAAGTTATCATGTATAAAGTTAGTGATAATGTAAAGGTATAGAATATCAGAATAGTATAGAAAGATGAAGGCAATAAGTCTGGTTTGGTTTTGATTCTTGCCGCTGAACTGGCTAACATATTGTGCCCTGCTGCAAAGTTGTGGTTGATGGCGCAAGAGAGGCTAAAGAACACGAGTGAACTACGCGGAGGCTCGGCCTT
>NC_092224.1:2637379-2729879 GCF_036320965.1 Panulirus ornatus | reverse complement strand
TGATCCTCCTCCCCAGATCTGATCCTCCTCCCCAGATCTGATCCTCTTCCCCAGATCTGATCTTCCTCCCCAGATCTGATCCTCCTCCCCAGATCTGATCTTCCTCCCCAGATCTGATCCTCCTCCCCAGATCTGATCCTCTTCCCCAGATCTGATCTTCCTCCCCAAATCTGATCCTCCTCCCCAGATCTGATCCTCCTCCCCAGATTTGATCCTCCTCCCCAGATCTGATCCTCCTCCCCAGATCTGATCTTCCACCCCAGATCTGATCCTCCTCTCTAGATCTGATCCTCCTCCCCAGACCTGATCCTCCTCCCTAGATCTGATCCTCCTCCCCAGATCTGATCCTCCTTCCTAGATCTGATCCTCCTCCCCAGATCTGATCCTCCTCCCTAGATCTGATCCTCATCCCCAGATCTGATCGTCCTCTCTAGATATGATCCTCCTCCCCAGATCTGATCCTCCTCCCCAGATCTGATCTTCCTCCCCAGATCTGATCCTCTTCCCCAGATGTGATCCTCTTCCCCAGATCTGATCTTCCTCCCCAGATCTGATCCTCCTCCCCAGATCTGATCCTCCTCCCCAGATCTGATCCTCCTCTCTAGAGTATCCGACTTTAGCAACTGATTTGGTTATAAAGTCCCACTGTCGTACAACATTTCCATAGCAGTTTACTATGTAGGTGTTCTGCCGGATGCAGTGCCAGAAGGAGTGATGGACGGGGTGTAATGCCTTGCGGCACAATGTCATGTCTTTATCTCAAGTGAAATTAAGAACTAGTTAAGGACTGAGGATACGTTTCTATCCTCCATAACCTAACCTCATGTTATCTCCCCTTCCCATGTACCTACCAAGACTTACCCTACACCCTCCCGCCTCTTGCCTCCTCCTTCACCCTCCCACCTCCCTGCCTCCCTCACTACCATTCTCTCCCTCGCTCTCCCCACTGCGGCTGTCACCGTCACTCACACTTGAGCATTCTTCGCAATTCCAGCGCCATCGTCCCTCAGCTCTTTCTTGCCTCCTGGCGTATTCTCCCACCAAAATGTCCTGCCTGGCTTGTACCCACACTAACCCCACCATCCCGTCGACCAGCGCTAGAGGTGGATTACATCCGTTTAATCTATCTAAGGAGGGAGCGGGTAGGGCGGCAATCTAAATGATAATTAGCCAGTCTGATATCCAGCAGCTGTAGTAACAAGTGGCGTCTTTCAGCATTACATCTCCTCCTTTACCCATAAAACAGCCTGCCCCCCCTCCCCCCCCCTACCCCCTACCCATGGGTCGACGGCGGCAAGGAAGATTATAACCTGATGCCCCCCACCCCCCCACCCAACCCCCCGACACCACCCCCCCCACCCCACCCCCGTGCCTACCGCATCATTAAACCCTTTGAGCGTGACGGTACGACCCTATGAGCACCAAGTTATGACCTCTGAGCACGACGGCACGACCCTGGGGTGTGATGGCCTGGCCTTTGACCTGACCCTAAGGGTGGGTCAGCTCATGGGATAGTCCGTCATACTTAATGCGTGTGACTAATGACACAATGACATATGCTGATGGATCAGTTCTCTCTACATGATCTCCGGTGAACATGATACACTTATTCTAGTATTGGATTTCTGACATAGACGCAGTCAATAATTCTATGATTAGATTTCTAACATAGACGCATAACACACACACACACACACACACACACACATATAATCGAAGACTACATATATATATATATATATATATATATATATATATATATATATATATATATATATATATATATATATATTTTCCATACTATTCGCCATTTCCCGCATTAGCGAGGTAGCGTTAAGAACAGAGGACTGGGCCTTTGAGGGAATATCCTCACCTGGCCCCCTTCTCTGTTCCTTCTTTTGGAAAATTAAAAAAAAAATGAGAGGGGAGGATTTCCAGCACCCCGCTCCCTTCCCTTTTAGTCGCCTTGTACGACACGCAGGGAATACGTGGGAAGTATTCTTTCTCCCCTATCCCCAGGGATAATATATATATATATATATATATATATGAAGTCTGTTGGGGATGAGAGAGCTTGGGAAGTGAGTCAGTTGTTGTTCGCTGATGATACAGCGCTGGTGGCGGATTCATGTGAGAAACTGCAGAAGCTGGTGACGGAGTTTGGTAAAGTGTGTGGAAGAAGAAAGTTAAGAGTAAATGTGAATAAGAGCAAGGTTATTAGGTACAGTAGGGTTGAGGGTCAAGTCAATTGGGAGGTGAGTTTGAATGGTGAAAAACTGGAGGAAGTGAAGTGTTTTAGATATCTGGGAGTGGATCTGTCAGCGGATGGAACCATGGAAGCGGAAGTGGATCATAGGGTGGGGGAGGGGGCGAAAATTTTGGGAGCCTTGAAAAATGTGTGGAAGTCGAGAACATTATCCCGGAAAGCAAAAATGGGTATGTTTGAAGGAATAGTAGTTCCAACAATGTTGTATGGTTGCGAGGCGTGGGCTATGGATAGAGTTGTGCGCAGGAGGATGGATGTGCTGGAAATGAGATGTTTGAGGACAATGTGTGGTGTGAGGTGGTTTGATCGAGTAAGTAACGTAAGGGTAAGAGAGATGTGTGGAAATAAAAAGAGCGTGGTTGAGAGAGCAGAAGAGGGTGTTTTAAAATGGTTTGGGCACATGGAGAGAATGAGTGAGGAAAGATTGACCAAGAGGATATATGTGTCGGAGGTGGAGGGAACGAGGAGAAGAGGGAGACCAAATTGGAGGTGGAAAGATGGAGTGAAAAAGATTTTGTGTGATCGGGGCCTGAACATGCAGGAGGGTGAAAGGAGGGCAAGGAATAGAGTGAATTGGAGCGGTGTGGTATACAGGGGTTGACGTGCTGTCAGTGGATTGAATCAAGGCATGTGAAGCGTCCGGGGTAAACCATGGAAAGCTGTGTAGGTATGTATATTTGTGTGTGTGGACGTGTGTATGTACATGTGTATGGGGGGGGTTGGGGAATTTCTTTCGTCTGTTTCCTTGCGCTACCTCGCAAACGCGGGAAACAGCGACAAAGTATAAAAAAAAAAAAAATATATATATATATATACATATATATATATTTTATATTTATTATACTTTGTCGCTGTCTCCCGCGTTTGCGAGGTAGCGCAAGGAAACAGACGAAAGAAATGGCCCAACCCCCCCCCCATACACATGTATATACATACGTCCACACACGCAAATATACATACATACACAGCTTTCCATGGTTTACCCAAGACGCTTCTCATGCCTTGAATCAATCCACTGACAGCACATCAACCCCGGTATACCACATCGCTCCAATTCACTCTATTCCTTGCCCTCCTTTCACCCTCCTGCATGTTCAGGCCCCGATCACACAAAATCTTTTTCACTCCATCTTTCCACCTCCAATTTGGTCTCCCTCTTCTCCTCGTTCCCTCCACCTCCGACACATATATCCTCTTGGTCAATCTTTCCTCACTCATTCTCTCCATGTGCCCAAACCACTTCAAAACACCCTCTTCTGCTCTCTCAACCCCGCTCTTTTTATTTCCACACATCTCTCTTACCCTTACGTTACTCACTCGATCAAACCACCTCACACCACACATTGTCCTCAAACATCTCATTTCCAGCACATCCATCCTCCTGCACACAACTCTATCCATAGCCCACGCCTCGCAACCATACAACATTGTTGGAACCACTATTCCTTCAAACATACCCATTTTTGCTTTCCGAGATAATGCTCTCGACTTCCACACATTCTTCAAGGCCCCCAGAATTTTCGCCCCCTCCCCCACCCTATGATCCACTTCCGCTTCCATGGTTCCATCCGCTGCCAGATCCACTCCCAGATATCTAAAACACTTCACTTCCTCCAGTTTTTCTCCATTCAAACTCACCTCCCAATTGACTTGACCCTCAACCCTACTGTACCTAATAACCTTGCTCTTATTCACATTTACTCTTAAGTTTGGTTGGAAAGTTATGGAATCATTACTTGAAAATTAAAATTTTATGGGTGGCCCTTAATATCTGCTTAATATACTTTTGCTGTCAAAATGAAGCCATTTTTTACCCAGACATTTTTTTCATGCTTCCCATTTCTTGTGTTAGCAAGGCAGCAACAAAAACAGACAAGAAATAGCCTCATTCACTCATTTACAATCTCTAGCTGTCATGTAATGCACTGAAACTACAGTCTCCTATCCACTACCAGAGCCCAGCCACTTCCTATACCCTGGTTCAGTTCACTGACAGCACATTGCCCCCTGTAAACCCTATCACTCCAATGTACTGTATCCCAGGCAAGCCTGCATGTCCATGCCCTGAGCACTCAAATCTATACAACACCTTCAGGACTACTAAACCTTCAAACACATTCATTTTTGCCCTTCCAGATAGTAACCTCTCTTTCTATGCATTTCTGCATGCTCCTAGACTTTCGCTCCCTCTCCATCCTATGACTCGCTTCATCTCCAACGGCTCCATTAGTTGCCATGTCTACACCCAAGTATCTAAAACAATTCACTTCCTCAAAGTTTTCTCCATTCAACTCGCATCCTAACTGTTTCCACTGCTCTTGTTAACATTTACTGTCGACTTTATCCTTTCACATACTCTCCCAAACTCACAGTCAACTTCCTCCATTCACACACACTTCTAAACTCGAATCTGCCACCTGTACCACGTCATCAGCATACAACAAATGAATGACCTCCCAAGCTCCCCCATCCCCAACATACTGCATCCCTGCCCTTTTACAAAGACCCTTTTATATATATTCTATAAATATATAGAATATATATTTATTGAGGAGAAAGAGAGTAGGTGATGGGACAGAAACACTGCTACTGATAGGACAAGAGGGCAAAATCTCTCCAACAACTACTGCAATGGATTGACCAGAGAGGAATAGATGCATTAGAGAATGGAGAGAAGTAATGAAAGCAAATTAGAGAAGTTTAGAAAACAAGGACTTCTGTTACACCCTCTCAAAAGCTTTGAAGATGTCGGAGGCTATGACAAAAGTTTCATGAAAATCATCGAAAAAGTTGGAGCATGAGTCACTTGGGAAAGGAGATCACTAGTAGACCTACCACTCCAAAACCCCACTGATGATCTGAAAGATGGAAAAGGATTCTTAAGTATTTGAGAAAGTAAGAATTTAGGCGAGTTTCAAAGGCTTAAGAGATAGCAGAAGTTAGAGCAATGGGGTGATAATTGGATGGGTTAGAGTAATAGCCTTTATGGATCTGTTGAAATCATAGGATAGGTTCAATGGAAATGTTTTGTGGAAGGTGTTGCAAATATATGTTGTGGAAGGAAATCTGTTAGAAGCACTGCGGAGCATCTGTCAAGAAGGTAAGGCATGACTGTGAGCAGGTGAGAGGAGGGTAAATGGTTCTAGATGATGCATCTTCGGCATAGGTGTGCAATGTCACCATTGTTTGATTTGTCTTTTGGTGAGGAAGGTCAGTGCAAGGGTCTTTGTAAAAGAGCATATATATATATATATATATATATATATATATATATATATATATATATATATATATATATATATATATATATATATATATATATATATATATATATATTCTATATATTTATTTTTTTTCGTCTGTTTCTTTGCGCTACCTCGCTAACCCGGGAGAAAGCGACAAAGTGTAATAAATATATAGAATATATATATATATATATATATATATATATATATATATATATATATATATATATATATATATATATATATATATATATATATATATATATATTATCCCTGGGGATAGGGGAGAAAGAATACTTCCCACGTATTCCCTGCGTGTCGTAGAAGGCGACTAAAAGGGGAGGGAGCGGGGGGCTGGAAATCCTCCCCCCTCAATTTTTTTTAATTTTCCAAAAGAAGGAACAGAGAAGGGGGCCAGGTGAGGATATTCCCTCAGTGGCCCAGTTCTCTGTTCTTAACGCTACCTCGCTAACGCGGGAAATGGCGAATAGTTTGAAAGAAAAAAAAAAAAAAATATATATATATATATACATATATATATATATATATATATATATATATATATATATATATATATATATATATATATATATATATATTCTATATATTTATTACACTTTGTCGCTTTCTCCCGGGTTAGCGAGACAGCGCAAAGAAACAGACGAAAAAATGACCTAACCCACCCACATACACATGTATATACACACACATCCACACACGCACATATACATACCTATACATCTCAACGTATACATATATATACACACACAGACATATACATATATACACATGTACATAATTCATATTGTCTGCCCTTATTCATTTCCGTCGCCATCCCGCCACACATGAAATGACAACCCCCTCCCCCAGCATGTGCGCGAGGTAGCGCAAGGAAGAGACAACAAAGGCCACATTCGTTCACACTCAGTCTCTAGCTGTCATGTCTAATGCACCGAAACCACAGCTCCCTTTCCGCATCCAGGCCCCACAAAACTTTCCACGGTTTACCCCAGATGCTTCATATGCCCCAGTTCAATCCACTTCGTTCCAAAATCTATTCCTTGCACGCCTTTCACCCTCCTGCATGTTCAGGCCCCGATCACTCAAAATCGTTTTCACTCCATCTTTCCACCTCCAATTTGGTTTCCCACTTCTCCTCGTTCCCTCCACCTCTGACACATATATCCTCTTGGTCAATCTTTCCTCACTCATTCTCTCCATGTGGCCAAACCATTTCAAAACAACCTTTTCTGCCCTCTCAACCACACTCTTTTTATTACCACACATCTCTCTTACCCTTTCATCATTTACTCGATCAAACCACCTCACACCACATATTGTCCTCAAACATCTCATTTCCATCAGATCCACCCTCCTTCGCTCAACTCTATCTATAGCCCACGCATCGCAACCAAAAAACATTGTTTGAACGACTATTCCTTCAAACATACCCATTTTTGCTTTCCGAGATAACGTTTTCGAATTCTACACATTCTTCAAGGCTCCCAGAACTTTCGCCCTACCCTATGACTCATTTTCGATTCCATGGTTCCATCCGCTGCCAAATCCACTCCTAGATATCTATAACACTTCACTTCCTCCAGTTTTTCTCCGTTCAAACTTACCCCCCAATTGACTTGTCCCTCAACCCTACTGTACCTAATAACCTTGCTCTTATTCACATTTACTCTCAGCTTTCTTCTTTCACATAGTTTACCAAACTCAGTCACCAGCTTCTGCAGTTTCTCACCCAAATCAGCCACCAGTGCTGTATCATCAGCGAACAACAACTGACTCACTTCCCAAGCTCTCATCCACAACAGACTGCATACTTGACCCTCTTTCCAAAACTCTTGCATTCACCTCCCAAACAACCCCATCCATAAACAAATTAAACAACCATGGAGACATCACGCACCCCTACTGCAAACCGACATTCACTTCGAACCAATCAGTTTCCTCTCATCCTGCTCGTACACATGCCTTACATCCTCGATAAAAGCTTTTCACTGCTTCTACCAACTTGTCTTCCACAGCATATAGTCTTAATACCGTCCACAGAGCATCTCTATCAACTCTATCATATGCCTTCTCCAGATCCATAAATGCTATTTCTCACATGCATTCTTCAAAGCAAACACTTGATCCACACATCCTCTACTACTTCAGAAACTACACTGCTCTTCCCCAATATGATGCTCTGTACATGCCTTCACCCTTTCAATCAGTACCCTCCCATATAATTTCCCCGGAAAATTCAACAAACATATACCTCTGTAATTTGAGCACTCACTCTCATCCCCTTTGCCTTTGTGCACTGGTAATATGCAAGCATTCCGCCAATCCTCAGGCACCTCACCATGAGTCATACATACATCAAATAACCTTACCAACCAGTCAACAACACAGTAACCCCCTATATTATTGAATTCCACTGCAATACCATCTAAACCCGCTGCCTTGCCGGCTTTCATCTTCCGCAAAGATTTTACTACCTCTTCTCTGTTTACCAAATCATTCTCCCTAACTTTCTCACTATGTACACCACCTGGACCAGAACACCCTACATCTGCCACTCTACTATCAAACACATTCAACAAACCTTAAAATACTCACTCCATCTCCTTCTCACATCACTACTACTTGTTATCACCTCCCCATTAGCCCCCTTCACTGAAGTTCCCATTTGTTCCCTTGTCTTACGTTCTTTATTTACCTCCTTCCAAAACATCTTTTTATTCTCCCTAAAATCAAATGATACTCTCTCACCCCAACTCTCATTTGCCATCTTTTTCACCTCTTGTACCTTTCTTTTGACCTCCTGCTTCTTTCTTTTATACATCTCCCACTCATTTGCATTGTTTCCCCACAAAAATCGTCCAAAAGCCCTCTCTTCTCTTTCACTTGTAATCGTACTTCTTCATTCCACCACTTACTACCCTTTCTAATCTGCCCACCTCCCACGCTTCTCATACCACCAGCATCTTTTGTACAGGCCATCACTGCTTCCCTAAATACATTCCATTCCTCCCCAACTCCTCTTACGTCCTTTGTTCTCACCTTTTTTTCCATTCTGTACTCAGTCTCTCCTGGTACTTCCTCACACAAGTCTCCTTCCCAAGTTCACTCACTTTGACCACTCTTGTCACCAACATTCTCTCTTCTTTTTTGAAAACCTCTACTAATCTTCACCTTCGCCTCCACAAGATAATGATCAGACATCCCTCCAGTTGCACCTCTCAGCACATTAACATCCAAAAGTCTCTCTTTCCGCACCTATCAATTACCACGTAATCCAATAACGCTCTCTGGCCATCTCTCCTACTTACATACGTATACTTATGTATATCTCTCTTTTTAAACCAGGTATTCCCAATCACCAGTCCTTTTTCGGCGCTCAAATTCACAAGCTCTTCACCATTTCCAGTGACAACACTGAACACCCCATGCACACCAACTAGTCCCTTAACTGCCACATTACTCACCTTTGCATTCAAATCACCCATCACTGTAACCCGGTCTCGTGCATCAAAACTACTAACACACTCACTCAGCTGCTCCCAAAACACTTGCCTCTCATGATCTTTCTTCTCATGCCCAAGTGCATATGCACCAATAATCACCCATCTCTCTCCATCCACTTTCAGTTTTACCCATATCAATCTAGAGTTTACTTTCGTACACTCTATCTCATACTCCTACCACTCCTGTTTCTCATATGCATTCTTCAAAGCAAACACCTGACCCACACATCCTCTACCACTTCTGAAACCACACTGCTCTTCCCCAATATGGTGCTCTGTACATGCCTTCACCCTCTCAATCAATACCCTCCCATATAATTTACCAGGAATACTCAACAAACTTATACCTCTGTAATTTGAGCACTCACTCTCGTCCCCTTTGCCTTTGTACAATGGCACTATGCAAGCATTCCGCCAATCCTCAGGCACCTCACCATGAATCATACATACATTGAATAACCTTACCAACCAGTCAACAATACAGTCACCTATTTTTAATAAATTCCACTGCAATACCATCCAAACCCGCTGCCTTGCCAGCTTTCATCTTCCGCAAAGCTTTCACTACCTCTTCTCTGTTTACCAAATCATTTTCCCTAACCCTCTCACTTTGCATACCACCTCGACCAAAACACCCCATATCTGCCACTCTATCATCAAACACATTCAACAAACCTTCAAAATACTCACTTCATCTCCGTCTCACATCACCACTACTTGTTATCACCTTCTCATTAGCCCCCTTCACTGAAGTTCCCATTTGTTCCTTTGTCTTACGCACTTTATTTACCTCCTTCCAAAACATCTTTTCATTCTCCCTAAAATCTAATGATACTCTCTCACCCCATTTCTCATTTGCCCTCTTTTTCACCTCATGCACCTTTCTCATGACCTCCTGCCTCTTTCTTTTATACATCTCCCACTCATTTGCATCATTTCCCCGCAAAAATCGTCTAAATGCCTCTCTCTTCTCTTTCACTAATAATCTTACTTCTTCATCCCATCACTCACTACTCTTTCTAAGCTGCCCACCTCCCACGCTTTTCATGCCACAAGCATCTTTTGCGCAAGCCATCACTGCTCCCCTAAATACATCCGATTCCTCCCCCACTCCCTTTACCTCCTTTGTTCTCACCTTTTTCCATTCTGTACTCAGCCTCTCCTGGTACTTCCTCACACAAGTCTCCTTCCCAAGCTCACTTACTCTCACCACTCTCTTCACCCCAACATTCTCTCTTCTTTTCTGAAAACCTCTACAAATCTTCCCCTTCGCCTCCACAAGATAATGATCAGACAGCCCTCCTTGCACCTCTCAGCACATTTACATCCAAAAGTCTCTCTTTCGCGCGCCTATCAATTAACACGTAATCCAATAACGCTCTCTGGCCATCTCTCCTACTTACATACGTATACTTACGTATATCTCTCTTTTTAAACCAGGTATTCCCAATCACCAGTCCTTTTTCAGCACATAAATCTACAAGCTCTTCACCATTTCCATTTACAACACTGAACACCCCATGTATACCAATTATTCCCTCAACTGCCACATTACTCACCTTTGCATTCAAATCACCCATCACTATAACCCGGTCTCGTGCATCAAAACTACTAACACACTCATTCAGCTACTCCCAAAACACTTGCCTCTCATGATCTTTCTTCTCATGACCAGGTGCATATGCACCAATAATCAGCCATCTCTCTCCATCCACTTTCAGTTTTACCCATATCAGATCTAGAGTTTACTTTCTATCACATACTCCCACCACTCCTGTTTCAGGAGGAGTGCTACTCCTTCCCTTGCTCTTGTCCTCTCACTAACTCCTGACTTTACTCCCAAGACATTCCCAAACCAATCTTCCCCTTTACCCTTGAGCTTCGTTTCACTCAGAGCCAAAACATCCAGGTTCCTTTCCTCAAACATACTACCTATCTCTCCTTTTTCTCATCTTGATTACATCCAGACACAGTTAGACACCCCAATCTGAGCCTTCGAGGAGGATGAGCATTCCCCGCGTGACTCCCTCTTCTGTTTCCCCTTTCAGAAAGTCAAAATACAAGGAGGGGAGGGTTTCTAGCCCCCCGCTCTCGTCCCCTTTAGTCGCCTTCTACGACACGTGAGGAATGCGTGGGAAGTATTCTTTCTCCTGTATCCCCAGGGATAAATATATATATATGTATATATATATATATATATATATATATATATATATATATATATATATATATATATATATATATATATATATATATATATATATTATGTTTATAAAGTGTGTGTGTGTGTGTGTGTGTGTGTGTGTGTATAACCACGAGGAAAATGAAACAATAATTTTCCAGGTGAACTTTCGTGTAATAATCACATCGTCAGGGGAGATACAAGAATGAGACAGAAGACGTAGAACAGTCACTTGATATACAAAGAAGAGACGTAGCTAAGACACCATTTGTGTTACTATATGGTGATGTCCAGGTCTGGCATCATGCCTGTCATAAGATTCTAGTATGTGGACAGGAAAAGGAACTGTTTGAAATATCATCTATGACAAAGCTATCCAGTTTGTATAGACCTTTACTAATATTACAGTTTTTATTCTTTGTGTACTTGATAACAGAAGATTCAATGCTATTTCTCGTGGTAAAGGAGCTACAGTTAATACCTGAATTAGTGTTACTCCAATCAATACAATGGTCATAATTTTTAACGTGGTTAAACTGAGCATTTGATTTTTGCATTTTTCTTGTACTATTTTATGTTGCTTAAGTCTGACATAAACATCCTTATTAGTCTGCTCAACATAAAAAATATAACAATTTTTGCAAGGGATTCCGTAAACACAGCCCGCAAATTATCTGATGATATTTTATTAAGATATTCTTTATAGTATTGTTATTGCTGAAGGCTACATTTACATTAAAGTATTTAAGCAACATGGGAAGTAAAGTAAGATTATCACTAAAAGGGAGGGCTAAAAGGTTCTTGGTATCAAAGGGAGGTTTGGGTTTAACTCTATAAAAATTTCTTTGCCAACTTAAGGGTTTAATTAATGAAAGATTTAGGATACTTTAACTTGGATCCAATAGAATATATCTTCTCAAACTCATCATAAGTAAATTTTGGAATTCATATACGTAATGCCCCAAGGAACATCGACTAGAATGATGATAGAAAAACCACTCGTGGGTCTTCTGGTCGCCAAGGGTTCCCACACACTCCCCTTACGCTGCTTCTTTATATGTGGTGTATCGGTTAGCGATCATGACCGCGACGCATTCGTGGGCCGCTCAGGTTCGATTCCTGGTTATGGCAGTCGGTCCTCAGCAAACCCAGCTGTTCGTCCATCCCTAAGGGATGGTCGGTAAATATGTATCCCTAATGAGATGAACTTGATTAGGGCCTCAGCTACCCGTGCTGTCTCAGCTAACTTAAAAAAGTCTCTTGACCACGACGGCACGACACTTGAACACGACGACACGACAATTGAGCACCACGATACGGCTTTCTGGTATGACGACGTGGCCTTTGACCTAATCATTACTGAGTCAGGTGAAAGGCCTTCGACCAACTGCCGCGGGTGTATCGCCCACCATCATCTGTAGATTCTAAGGTTCAGAACTTGTTCTTGGGCAGTGACCTACGGTAACTAACAATGAACGTTTCGTTCAATCAGTATTACTCACTGTAATTATATGTATTAGTGAATATATAATATCTATATTCCTTAATTACTGAATAAAAGTGGAAAAAAATAATCTTTATGGTCCCATATCAAATTCAAGTTTAAACTTCCAAACTTTGGATAATTTATAGTTATGGCCAAAAAGTTAAGTCTGACTTTTCTTTCCTGATGGCAAACGATGATGAAGGAATCACAAGAGAAGAAACTCGGAAGTGTCAGCCCGTTTCTCTGCTTCAGTCTGTGTTCTTCGTTTCAGCCGATGTGTAACGTATAGACTAGCTAGGCCCAAGTAGCCACGCGTGAGTGAGAATGTTGCTGGTGAACTGACTGGTCTGTCTCACAGAATTATTATCTGCCATCACCAGACGTTGTCATTTCCTGTGATGGTGACTTGTTTAGTACTTCCTCTTGCTGCTGCTGCTGCTGCTGGGCAGGTTCCTGGCTACCTACAGTAGGTGAGGACATGTTATACAAACATCAGCAAACGTTTCTTCAGCGATACAGTCATATCACAATGACATATCCCTCCACCAGATGCTGTTAAAGGTGACGACTATCCATACATCCACAAAACGGCTGCATAAAGGCTTTTAAGATATCATTTTTAGTGAATGATAATGTATAAGAATGACAATGTAATACACACATACTTGAAATTCTTTTATTCCTTATGAAATCGATATCAAAATCTTTCTTTCCCAGAGTATCCGGCGGACGGAACTGGATCAGAATGGGTTTTCAATTCATCTTTTTTTATGAAATGTTCATTGTCGTAATTTTCTTCAATTCTGTCTGCTGCTTCCTCACAGATATATTCCTTCCGTTGGTCTGCCGGTGGGAGTGGTGGATGGAAAGGAGCCTTATGCTTTACTACCCTGTCTCCCTCAAAATAGATCAGGAAAGTAGATAATCATTATAATTCTGTCCTCAAGCGGATGACCAGTTGTTTGGCCTTCCCGTGTTAAACACTTCATAGACCATGAAGTATTCTGTGATCTGTCCTTCCTATGTGCAGAGGAGACCCAGATGTTGTTCACTGCACCCTCTCTCTTGCCCCACTTCCCCACACTTCCAACCATCAGGTAAAGAATTGTGTACTCTTATTAGCAGGTCTGTCTTTCTCTGGCTCCAGCTCCCTTCACCGATGTGACTCCTCTTTCAGAGATACATCAACAACGAGGCTCTGATTCCTGTACCACCGACATACACACACCTTGACCAGTTCTCCAGTTCTTCCACCACACTTGTATAACCACCTCGTCCACACATAGATCGTTTCTATGGCACACAGACAGCGTAAGACGGGACGTCTTACACGGTCAGCCAGACTAGTCACGTTATGGCTAAGATATCATGTGACTCCCTCACCTGAGTCTGGCAGTTCTCTGGAGGTACATTTGCATCACAACCATTATGCTCAAAACAATGATCTGAAGCGAAGTTATGTTCGCAGCAGTTTCCCATGTTGCTAGGATGAGAGGAGACGAGTGGGTGGTAAGGTTGTTGAATTAAAATCATTGCGGGAGAGAGAGAGAGAGAGAGAGAGAGAGAGAGAGAGAGAGAGAGAGAGAGAGAGAGAGAGAGAGAGAGAGAGAGAGAGATGTAATCATTACACGAAAGTGCACTTGGGAACTTTTCGTGCTTCTTTTCCCCGAGGATTAGAAGGAATATATATATATATATATATATATATATATATATATATATATATATATATATATATATATATATATATATATATATATATATATATATATATATATATATATGTATATATAGTTAATATGTTTGAGGAAAGAAGCCAGGATGTTTTGGCTCTGAGTGAAACGAAGCTCAAGGGTAAAGGGGAAGAGTGGTTTGGGAATGTCTTGGAAGTAAAGTCAGGGGTTAGTGATAGGACAAGAGCAAGGGAAGGAGTAGCACTACTCCTGAAACTGGAGTGGTCGGAGTATGTGATAGAGTGTAAGAAAGTAAACTCTAGATTGATATGGGTAAAGCTGAAAGTGGATGGAGAGAGATAGGTGATTATTGGTGCATATGCACCTGGCCATGAGAAGAAAGATCATGAAAGGCAAGTGTTTTGGGAGCAGCTGAATGAGAGTGTTAGTGGTTTTGATGCACGAGACCGGGTTATAGTGATGGGTGATTTGAATGCAAAGGTGAGTAATGTGGCAGTTGAGGGAATAATTGGTATACATGGAGTGTTCAGTGTTGTAAATGGAAATGGTGAAGAGCTTGTAGATTTATGTGCTGAAAAAGATCTGGTGATGGGGAATACCTGGTTTAAAAACAGAGATATACATAAGTATACGTATGAATACGTGTGAATAAGAGCAAGGTTATTAGGTACAGTAGGGTTGAGGGTCAAGTCAATTGGGAGGTGAGTTTGAATGGAGAAAAACTGAAGGAAGTGAAGTGTTTTAGACATCTGGGAGTGGATCTGGCAGCGGATGGAACCATGGAAGCGGAAGTGGATCATAGGGTGGGGGAGGGGGCGAAAATTCTGGGAGCCTTGAAGAATGTGTGGAAGTCGAGAACATTATCTCGGAAAGCAAAAATGGGTATGTTTGAAGGAATAGTGGTTCCAACAATGTTGTATGGTTGCGAGGCGTGGGCTATGGATAGAGTTGTGCGCAGGAGGATGGATGTGCTGGAAATGAGATGTTTGAGGACAATGTGTGGTGTGAGGTGGTTTGATCGAGTAAGTAACGTAAGGGTAAGAGAGATGTGTGGAAATAAAAAGAGCGTGGTTGAGAGAGCAGAAGAGGGTGTTTTGAAATGGTTTGGGCACATGGAGAGAATGAGTGAGGAAAGATTGACCAAGAGGATATATGTGTCGGAGGTGGAGGGAACGAGGAGAAGAGGGAGACCAAATTGGAGGTGGAAAGATGGAGTGAAAAAGATTTTGTGTGATCGGGGCCTGAACATGCAGGAGGGTGAAAGGAGGGCAAGGAATAGAGTGAATTGGAGCGATATGGTATACCGGGGTTGACGTGCTGTCAGTGGATTGAATCAAGGCATGTGAAGCGTCTGGGGTAAACCATGGAAAGCTGTGTAGGTATGTATATTTGCGTGTGTGGACGTATGTATATACATGTGTATGGGGGTGGGTTGGGCCATTTCTTTCGTCTGTTTCCTTGCGTTACCTCGCAAACGCGGGAGACAGCGACAAAGCAAAAAGAAAAAAAAAAGTATGTAAGTAGGACAGATAGCCAGAGAGCGTTATTGGGTTACGTGTTAATTGATAGGCGCGCGAAAGAGAGACTTTTGGATGTTAATGTGCTGAGAGGTGCAACTGGAGGGATGTCTGATCATTATCTTGTGGAGGCGAAGGTGAAGATTTATAGAGGTTTTCAGAAAAGAAGAGAGAATGTTGGGGTGAAGAGAATGGTGAGATGAAGTGAGCTTGGGAAGGAGACTTGTGTGAAGAAGAACCAGGAGAGACTGAGTACAGAATGGAAGAAGGTGAGAACAAAGGACATAAGGGGAGTGGGGGAGGAATGGGATGTATTTAGGGAAGCAATGATGGCTTGCGCAAAAGATGCTTGTGGCATGAGAAGCGTGCGAGGTGGGCAGATTAGAAAGGGTAGTGAGTGGTGGGATGAAGAAGTAAGGTTATTAGTGTAAGAGAAGAGAGAGGCATTTGGACGATTTTTGCAGGGAAATAATGGAAATGAGTGGGAGGTGTATAAAAGAAAGAGGCAGGAGGTCAAGAGAAAGGTGCAAGAGGTGAAAAAGAGGGCAAATGAGAGTTGGGGTGAGAGAGTATCATAAAATTTCAGGGAGAATTAAAAGATGTTTTGGAAGGAGGTAAATAAAGTGCGTAAAACAAGGGAACAAATGGAAACTTCAGTGAAGCGGGCTAATGGGGAGGTGATGACAAATATTGGTGATGTGAGAAGGAGATGGAGTGAGTATTTTGAAGGTCTGTTGAATGTGTTTGATGATAGAGTGGCAGATATAGGGTGTTGTGGTCGAGGTGGTGTGGAAAGTGAGAGGGTTAGGGAAAATGATTTGATAAACAGAGAAGAGGTAGTAAAAGCTTTGCAGAAGATGAAAGCCGGCAAGGCACCGGGTTTGGATGGTATTGCAGTGGAATTTATCAAAAAAGGGGGTGACTGTATTGTTGACTGGTTGGTAAGGTTATTTAATGTATGTATGATTCATGGTAAGGTGCCTGAGGATTGGGGGAATGCTTGCATAGTGCCATTGTACAAAGGCAAAGGGGACAAAGGTGAGCGCTCAAATTGCAGAGGTATAAGTTTGTCAGTATTCCTGGGAAATTATATGGAAGGGTGTTGATTGAGAGGGTGAAGGCATGTACAGAGCATCAGATTGGGGAAGAGCAGTGTGGTTTCAGAAGTGGTAGAGGATGTGTGTTTCAGGTGTTTGCTTTGAAATATGTATGTGAGAAATACTTAGAAAAGCAAATGGATTTGTATGTAGCATTTATGGATCTGGAGAAGGCATATGATAGACTTGATAGAGATGCTCTGTGGAAGGAATTAAGAATATATGGTGTGGAAGGCAAGTTGTTAGAAGCAGTGAATAGTTTTTATCGAGGATGTAAGGCATGTGTACGTGTAGGAAGAGAGGAAAGTGATTGGTTCTCAGTGAATGTAGGTTTGCGGCAGGGGTGTGTGACATCTCCATGGTTGTTTAATTTGTTTATGGATGGGTTGTTAGGGAGGTGAATGCAAGAATTTTGGAAAGAGGAGCAAGTATGCAGTCTGTTGTGGATGAGAGAGCTTGGGAAGTGAGTCAGTTGTTGTTCGCTGATGATACAGCGCTGGTGGCTTATACATGTGAGAAAGAAACTGCAGAAGCTGGTGACTGAGTTTGGTAAAGTGTATGAAAGAAGAGAGAGTAAATGTGAATAAGAGCAAGGTTATTAGGTACAGTAGGGTCAAGTCAATTAGGAGGTAAGTTTGAATGGAGAAAAACTGGAGGAAGTGAAGTGTTTTGAATATCTGGGAGTGGATTTGGCAGCGGTTGGAACCTTGGAAGCGCAAGCGAATCATAGGGTGGGGGAGGGGGCGAGAATTCTGGGAGCCTTGAAGAACGTGTGGAAGTCGAGAACATTATCTTGGAAAGCAAAAATGGGTATGTTTGAAGGAATAGTGGTTCCAACAATGTTGTATGGTTGCGAGACGTGGGCTATGGATAGAGTTGTGCGCAGGAGGGTGGATGTGCTGGAAATGGGATGTTTGAGGACAATATGTGGTGTGAGATGGTTTGATCGAGTAAGTAATGTAAGGATAAGAGAGATGTGTGGCAATAAAAAGAGTGTGGCTGAGAGAGCAGAAGAGGGTGTTTTGAAATGGTTTGGTCACATGGAGAGAATGAGTGAGGAGAGATTTACCAACAGGATATATGTGCCAGAGGTGGAGGGAACGAGGAGAAGTGGGAGACCAAATTGGAGGTGGAAAGATGGAGTGAAAAGATGTTGAGTGATCGGGCCTGAACATGCAGGAGGGTGAAAGGCGTGCAAGGAATAAAGTGAATCGGAACGATGTGGTATATCGGGGTCGACGTGCTGTCAATGGATTGAAACCATGGAAAGTTGTGTGGGGCCTGAATGTGGAAAGGGAGCTGTGGTTTCGGTGCATTATTACATGACAGCTAGAGACTGAGTGTGAACGAATGTGGCCTTTGTTGTCTTTTCCTAGCGCTACCTCGCACACATGAGGGGGGAGGGAGTTGTTATTTCATCTGTGGCGAGGTGGCGATGGGAATGAATAATGGCAGACAGTATGAATTATGTACATGTGTATATATGTGTATGTCTGTGTGTGTATATATATATATGTATACGTTGAGATGCATAGGTATGTATAGTTGCGTGTGTGGACGGGTATGTATATACATGTGTATGTGGGTGGGTTGGGCCATTCTTTCGTCTGTTTTCTTGCGCTACCTCGCTAACGCGGGAGACAGCGACAAAGCAAATAAATATATATATATATATATATATATATATATATATATATATATATTTTTTTTTTCATACTATTCGCCATTTCCCGCGATAGCGAGGTAGCGTTAAGAACAAAGGACTGGGACTTTGAGGGAGTATCCTCACCTGGCCTCCTTCTCTGTTCCTTCTTTTGGAAAAAAAAAACGAGAGGGGAGGATTTCCAGCCCCCCGCTCCCTTCCCTTTTAGTCGCCTTCTACGACACGCAGGGAATACGTGGGAAGTATTCTTTCTCCCCTATCCCCAGGGATAAATATATATATATATATATATATATATATATATATATATATATATATATATATATATATATATATATATATATATATATATATATATATATATATATATATCTTTCTTTCATACTATTCGCCATTCCATCTCTGAGGGAATATTCTCACCTGGCCTCGTTCTCTGTTCCTTCTTTTGGAAAATTAAAAAAAAAAAAACGAGAGGGGAGGATTTCCAGCCCCCCGCTCCCTCCCCTTTTAGTCGCCTTCTATATATCATCCCTGGGGATAGGGGAGAAAGAATACTTCCCACGTATTCCCTGCGTGTCGTAGAAGGCGACTAAAAGGGGAGGGAGCGGGGGGCTGGAAATCCTTCCCTCTCGTTATTTTTTTTCTTTTTTTTTTAATTTTCCAAAAGAAGGAACAGAGAAGGGGGCCAGGTGAGGATATTCCCTCAAAGGACCAGTTCTCTGTTCTTAACGCTACCTCGCTAACGCGGAAATGGCGAATAGTTTGAAAGAAAGAATATATATATATATATATATATATATATATATATATATATATATATATATATATATATATATATATATTGTACCCCAACCAGTGCAGCCAATCATGTGCACATCAGAGGCGGCCACAACCCTCAGCTTCACTCTCTCCTCCTTCATTTGCACTGTCCTACATTCGTATCCTCCTTTGAGCCACCGACTGGAGAATGAGTAGGAGCCCACAATGAATTATTCATTCCTGCATCAAAAATGAATTCTTCATTCTCACCCTTTCCCCATCTTCCCCCCTCCCCCCAACTCTGTTCTTCCTCACCCCAACTCCTTCCTAACCTGCCCAGTCAGGGAGCAACATATTTGTGGTTTAGGAGGACGACAACGACTGTAGTCACCCATACCCCTCCACACTCCCTTTCTTGTCTTCCCCCTCCCTTCCTCCGCCACAAGACAGGGAGATGATATCTTACATCACTCACTCATCACCAATACCCACAACAGACATGAGGGAGTCAAGAAAACTCATATCACTTCCGCATCACCACAGCCCACGATGAACACGAGGGAGTCAAGGCACCTCACATCACTCCCTCATCATCATCATCCATGATGAACACGAGGGAGTCAAGGCACCTCACATCACTCCCTCATCATCATCATCCATGATGAACACGAGGGAGTCAAGGCACCTCACATCACTCCCTCATCATCATCATCCATGATGAACACGAGGGAGTCAAGGCACCTCACATCACTCCCTCATCACCATCATCCATGATGAACATGAGAGACTCAACACATCTCATATTACTCCCACATCACCTCAACCACAAGAGATATGAGGACCTAAAGACACCTCACATCATTTCCTCACCAACGATGGACATGAGGGAGTCGACTTCATTAATACAGGAACACCACGAGGATAAAGGCTACAAGAGAATTACATCATCTTCAGATGACTAGTTACAAAGTGAGAAAAATAGATGCAGTGGAGGTGAGGGATACAGAACTGGAGGAAACATGGAATGGGCTTATGTGTCCTTGCAGTTAGTGAAAGGCGAGGCCGGCGCAACGATCTCCATGACCCTCCCTCTACTGACCTTAACCTGACATCTCTTGGGTGACCTCACTCATGTGAAGCAGCACTAATACATGGCAAATGTATTTCAACGGTAACAAATGTAAAGTAAACCACTTTGGCGCCAGATCTATAAACCATGAATATAAACATGTTTAGTAATCCATTACGGAAAGTATAGAAAACAGAACTAGGAATGACTCATGAGCAATGACCATAGAGAGAGAAAACAATGCAAACAATAACGCCAACAAGACGTACAGCTTGAAGCACAACAGGACACAACACTTACACTTTCCAACGCTCTGGTCAAGCCTCACGTGGAATATGATGTTCCGGTCTGGTCACCAAACCTGATCAAAGATGAAGAAAAACTAGAACGAATCAAAGAACAACCTAATTAAAGCCTTCTCTCAGATCTAAACCTTATGAGGAAAGGCTCAAAGATTTATAGGTAATCTCTCTCGCGCAGACTTCAAGGAGATTTATTAAAAGTTTTCAAAAGGCTTTCACATTAGACAGAAATTCGATAACCAGAAATAACAGTATGAAGATAAATCTTAATCTTACTTGCGGACGAGAAAATGATAATAATACAGAAGGCACTTTCCCACTTCCTCCAGAATAACAACCGACAAGAAACAAAATTGAGAAGGATTGCCATGTAGTGTTTGCCATGTAGTGTGGATGGCTTGTAATACCATGCAAATTCTATAGGGAACTGTTAGGGGATAAAGTTTCTTACTTTAACTGCAGCCAAGTTTTCCGAAAAGCTGATCCTTCTTTGATCTTAAGAATTCTTCATCCTTGATCATGTTTAGTGACCAAAACTGAGCAGCATTTCAACGTAAGGTCTGCCCAGGGCGATGC
The DNA here is from genome assembly GCF_036320965.1 of Panulirus ornatus. Classification (NCBI taxonomy): domain Eukaryota; kingdom Metazoa; phylum Arthropoda; class Malacostraca; order Decapoda; family Palinuridae; genus Panulirus; species Panulirus ornatus. The sequence goes on along the minus strand of NC_092224.1, from coordinate 2,708,499 downwards.
ATATCTTTACGAAATCTAACATTAGATTTGCTAGACGCAGTTCAGCCATGTTTTTCGCTCATTCATTACTTGTTGTTTCTTATCTCAAAGTCTGTATTCGAGTTGAAGCTGGCTTGAACACTGTAATCAGAATGCAAACCAATTCTTTTCTTTACAATTACAATACAATACAACATAATACACTACACTACAATACACTACAATAGCTGCTGCTTTTTGCAGTGGGTTTCCTGTCATTCTACAGATCGTCAGGAAAGCTTGCAATCTTTACTTCGGCTGCGAGGTTGGGGACCAGGACAAGAACCGAGCCCCATACATGTGGTGCAATGCTTGTGCAACAAACCTTCTCAGTTGGTTGAATCGCAGAAGGTGATCGATGCCTTTTGCCGCGCCCGAGTTGTTGAGAAAGCCGACAGATCACGTCAGTGACTGTTACTTCTGCATGGTACCTCCAGTCTGGCTAGCTATCTACACAAAGAAAAAGTGAACGTTAAGCTATCCGAATCTACAATCTGCGGTGCGCCCGGTACCTCACGGTGAGGGAGGTCCTGTTCTGGAACCTCCACATTCATCTTTTACAGAAATCGGAGGAAGAATAGAACGACGAAATATGTGAAACATGTGAGCCATCAACCTCAAGAGTTCCTGATTTCGTACATAATGTGACGTCTGGTGAAACGCACAAGATCACACACAACGAATTAAGCGGCCTTGAAGAAGGCAGAACTGTTGGCCTTGAGTTTGCATCAGTGAAATCCTTTACATGATAATGTGCCCTCCAGAAAGAGTTCGCTCCAGTCTTCAAGATGGAAGATACTCGCGTCCCCTACAACGATGTAGATGGTCTGATGGCAGTCTTCAGTATTGATCATAACCATGAGGAGTGGAGAATGTTCATAGACTCAAAGTTGATTCTAAAAGTGGTTCGACAGCGTGATGGCAACATGTTGCCCCGTCAGTTCTAGTTGGTCGTGCAGTCCATGTGAAGGCGCCATATGACAACATAAAGCATCTTTTGAGCTACATACAATACACGAAATACCAATGTCAGCTTCGTGACGACTCGAAGTCTATTACTCTCTTGCTCAAGCTGCTATAGAGCTACATGAAGTTTTGTTGTTTCCTGTGTGAATGAGACAGTTGAGCAAAAACTTCCCATTGCAACAAGAGGGACTGGACTTCCGATAGTCGCTGGAACCAGGAACAAAGAACCTCCACCACTTACCACGGGCAGAATTCAGCAACATTTTGCTAGCGCCTCTACACATCGAACTGAGCGTCATGAAGAACTTCGTTAAGGCTACGGATAAAGATGGGCCAGCGTTTAAGTACTTCGGCTGGAAATTCTCAAAGATCAGTAAGACGAAAATTCAAGAAGGGTGTTTTCGTCACTCCACGGATACGCGAACTTTTCAGAGACGAACGGTTCGACAGCATCCTCAGTGTTGACAAGAAGACAGCGTGGAATGTTTGCTGGCTGGTAGCAGCCAACTTTCTTGGGAAACATCAAGGCCGACAACTCAAGAAACTTGTGAGGAAACCAGTTGACATCCTATCAGAAAATGGGCTGCAATATATCTTTAAAGATACATTTTCTCTACTCTCACTTGGATTTTTTCCAGCTAACTGTGGCGCAGTGAGCAATGAGCACAACGAACGTTTCCATCACGACATATCGGCGATAGAAAAACCGTGCTGGGTAAATGGAGTTCAGTGATGTTATCGGACTATTGCCAGACGGTAAGAAGAGACGATCCTGGACTTGTATACAAGCGACAGGAGAAGGTGTCACATTTAACCAAAGAAAGCCAGTGACTGTATTTCGTGTGACCAATATATTGTGTAATACATGTAAAACGTACGACAATGAATTTTTCTTGGAGACGACAGCCTATCCGATGTTTTCATGGTCATCTTCGTGTTCACCACCCCAAAGTCCGGTAGGTAAACACACTTCATCTCCGAAACAAATTGTATGTTGAAATTCGTTGATCAGTTTTGTTATGGTCGAACGAGCTTTAATATTCTTGACCGACATTTTCTCGCTATAACGCTTTACTTAGCATTTGTCTACAGTCATTTTGATGTCCATTTGCTGTCTCTGACCACTGCATTACTTTGTGATGCTTACTATGAATCGTGTGACAGTCTTTCTTTGACTGGGCTTACTGGCTAATTCAGTGTCATTTACAAATTCTAAAACTGTAGTAGCGAGTCCTTATGCCGCATCACCGATACACATAATGAAATGTGGGAGTCCCAGGAGTGATCCTTGTGGTACCCCGCTTGTGGCGTTAATCCCAGCCAAACTTTTCCACATCTCGCACTACACATTGTTTCCTGCCAGTGAGCCAGTCCGCTATCATGGCAGCATCGATTTCCTATATTCTGACTTTAATTTCACGCAACAATTTTGTATGTGGTACCTACCTTGTTGAAAGATATCTAGAAGAGCATAAGATCTGGGAGTATTTAGGAATCCCAGTTATCATAGATGTCTTAAGAATTCTAGTACGTTCATTAAACTTGATCTTTTATTTCAGAACCCTTAGTAATATTGTTTATTATCTTCCACTAATCTAACAATGTTGTTACTAATTCTAACAATTTTACTAGAAACGAAGTAAGAGAGAAGTACATTTTCTTGCTTTTTTCTTCTTTAAAAAATGGTGCTATACCAGCAAGCTTCTGGTAATTAGTCAGTTTCCCTTCTGTAGCTCCAGGTTACTGCCACTCTCCCTTCTGTAGCTCCAAGTTACTGCCACTCTCCCTTATGTAGCTCCAGGTTACTGCCACTCTCCCTTCTGTAGCTCCAGGTTACTGCCACTCTCCCTTCTGTAGCTCCAGATTACTGCCACTCTCTCTTATGTAGCTCCAGGTTACTGCCACTCTCCCTTATGTAGCTCCAGGTTACTGACACTCTCTCTTCTGTAGCTCCAGGTTACTGCCACTCTCCCTTCTGTAGCTCCAGGTTACTGCCACTCTCCCTTATGTAGCTCCAGGTTACTGCCACTCTCCCTTCTGTAGCTCCAGGTTACTGCCACTCTCTCTTCTGTAGCTCCAGGTTACTGCCACTCTCCCTTCTGTAGCTCCAGGTTACTGCCACTCTCCCTTCTGTAGCTCTAGGTTACTGCCACTCTCCCTTATGTAGCTCCAGGTTACTGCCACTCTCCCTTCTGTAGCTCCAGATTACTGCCACTCTCTCTTCTGTAGCTCCAGGTTACTGCCACTCTCCCTTAAGTAGCTCCAGGTTACTGCCACTCTCTCTTCTGTAGCTCCAGGTTACTGCCACTCTCCCTTCTGTAGCTCCAGGTTACTGCCACTCTCCCTTCTGTAGTGATCTGTTGAATATATCGGAGGTAGGAAATGCTAGTGGTCACCTTGAGGCACGTGTAACCAGAGGCTATTGTTGTGGATATTGGCGCCATTAACGATGGTTTGTTACAGCCTATCCTTGTGACAGGTGGTTATTGTTACAGCTGTCCCTTGTTATAAGTGGTGCTTCTTACGGCTGGTCCCTGTTACAGGTAGTCCTTGCTACAGGTGATCTTTGTTACAGATGGTCCATATTGAATGTCGTCCTTGTTACAGGGGGTCCATGTTACAGATGGCCCTTGTTTCAAACAGTCCCTTGTTACATGTGGTTCTTGTTACAGGTGGCCCTTGATACGGTTTGTGTTAAGGGTGGTCCTTGTTACAGGCGGCCTTTGTTAAAGTGGTCCTTGTTACACGTGGTTTTTGTTAAAAGTGTCCTCGTTACTGGTGGTCTTAACAGAGGTGGTTCTTGTTACACGTGGACCTTATAACAAATGATCTTTGTTATATGTGGTCCATTACAGATCGTTACAGTTTCCACCAGACGACATCACACGTGGTCACTGTTATCAATGGTCCACGTTCTGTATGAACGATTACGTTGGTGTATCTTGTTGACAAGTACAGGGGGTAGTCAGTGGCCGCACAAGGGGTATATCATAACTCATGTATAGCACCATACAACAGCAGCGTTATCACCCCAGTAGGGCAGGGAAGCCAAGACTGGCTTACCTGTCCTGGACAGAGGACGGGGTCGTCAGTGGGCATGACCCGAACATGACAGAAACTTGGCGGAACGATCCACATCAACAAGAATCCTCCTCTGACGAACGATTATGCCAATCCTGGCAACGGCTCTCATCAGTGATAACCCACTCGCGGGTGTACCATTACTGGCACGGGTCGTGCCCCTAGGTGACTGTTCGTGTGTCCTTTCAGGTGATGCAGGAAGGTGTCAAGCTGCTGGTAAATAATGAACCATCTCTCCTTACGACCAGACACATCGGAACTGCTATGGCTATGCACATGTTGTGGCTATGATATGCACGCACACTCTGTTTATCGTTATTCACTGAAAATCAATGTGAATTAAAAACAATAATAACAAAAAGAATCAACGATGTTGTATCGGAGTTCCACAGTGCTAGTTGTGGCGGACCTCGTCCGCTGCGTAGCTTAGTTGGCTCACAGTTGATCTTCATGTTGGCCGCAAGAATGGCGAGTTCAATGCTCACTCCTGCCCATCCTGTGGCCGGTGGCGCAAGAGGATACAGAGTGCACAAAAGTCCAGGGACTGGGACTGGAATACATTTCACGTTACTCAGTGAGAAGTGTCAACATGGACTGAGCAACACTGAATATATCATTCTGCAGTTTACATGGTGAATGATGTTTACAACAGATGGACAACAATGTGTGGATTATGTATCATGATGTATAGCAGATGAATTATTGCAAGAAGCAAAGTTATGATACATCTCAAGTATCCGAGGTACTACTTTGTTATAGATGAAATGTTTGCATGTATCTTTTAATGTTTGGTAAGAATCATCTCTGAACTTACTGATTTTACAGCAGTCAAGTACATAATGTTACAGCAGAGTGTGGGAATAGCGATGTTGGCAAAGTTTACATTTGGTCTGTTCATAGTTGGTTCCTCAACAATGGACTTCAAAATCCTTGATGTCTTGCCCTAATAACATTCTTCTTTTTATGTAAAAGAATTTGCTTGTCTAAGTATTCACTGAGAATGTAAGTCTATAGAGACTTTATGTGAAAGGCATATATCAATGAGTAGGTTGTTACATAGCTACATGGATACACAGCCCACACTGACCTAAGGTCCAAGCGAGCTGTCTGGCTTTAACATTATTACAAAAATAATCAGTTCCCGTAAAAGCAGTAAAAGAAATGAATAGCACAGTAAAGGCTCTCACCAGACCCTTTATCCTCCGACAACATAACTGACGGAGAACAGATAGAAAAAATACCTTGCAGGATTAATAAGTCTGAAGGAAATTTTTATTGGAAAGTCATAAGATAGAATTACCATGAATACATCATGCATCCCATTACCCCCATCACCAAGGACATGCAACCCATCACTCCCATCACCAACGACATGCATCCCATCACTTCCATCACCAACGAAATGCATCCCATTATTTTCTGTAATAAAGGCAATAATAAGGATAAACTGGGGCTCCAACCTCTCGGCTTACCATGTCTACATTATTCCTGATGTTGAAGTATGATACAATAACTCTTACTCTCTCAAAGTAGGTGACATGGGTTGATCAACGTTGGTGCGTTACTGCAGTACGGCCAGGCAGAGATCAGTGGTTGAGAAGGTAGTATGGCATACAACTGCGTTATGATGACTAATCAGATGAATTATTAATGTTATTGCTCTGAACATTTCATGGGAGCATATTCTACGCATCAATAATGTCGTTGGTAAAGAAATATTTCGTACAGTCTAGATTAACTCGGCGACCTCTAACTTTTAATCCATTTTCTCTCGTCGGTAATACTGGCGCTACTGTAAAGAAATTTCCAATATCGAAGTTGTTGAATCCTTTAGATAGTTTAAAACATTATATTGATTTGCATGGAGGCACCTCTTTCTTAAGGAGAACAAGCCTAATTCTCTCAGTCTCTCCCCATTTGGATACAAAAATCCTACAAAGGACAGCAGGAGGCCCAAATAACTTTGCTAATATCTTTCCTTTTCTTTCACTGCGTTGGCCAGATGACCGGTGGATGCCGAAGTGTCCCGGTATGAGAACCTTATACTTGTTACATAAGGAAAGTGAGTCTGTATTGGTATCTCGGTAGACTTACACAGACCCAAACAGGCTAATACAGTCCCAGGCAAAATAGCACAGACACAGGCAGGATAAGAGAGATCCAGGTAGGATAACAAAGACCCATGCGGGGTAACACAGACCCAGGCAAGATAACACAGACCCATGCAAGATAACACAGACCCAGGCAAATTAAGAAAAAACCTTGAGGTTAACAAAGTTTTGGGCAGACTAATACAGACCCAAGAAAGTTCACAAAAGACCCAGCCAAGCTAACAAAGAACCAAGAGGCTACTGCACATACGCAGGCAGGATAACATAGCCCCAGACAGGCTAACGCAGAACCAGGCAGGCTAACACAGTCCTACGCAGGCTAACACAGGCCCAGTTATGCTTACACAATACGAGGCAGGCTGACTAAGTCCCAGGCAGTCTGTCACTGACAGACAGAGGAAGGACAGTAAAGCAGAAGCCTCCTCACCATTCACCACTACAGACTGAGACAGGATAGCAAAGCAGAGGTCTTCTCCCCAACCACCGATACAGACAGAGACAAGTTAGTAAAGCAGAAGGCACCTCCCCATCTACAGCTACAGTGGAGACAGAATAGTAAAGTAGAAGCCTCCTCTCCAACCACAGCTACAGTGGAGACAGGATAGTAAAGCAAGAGGCACCTCCCCACCCACCGCTCCTCTCGACATAACGACCCGTAAGACGTAACCTACACACAATATTAGTTCCATTAACTTGGCTTTTTCGTCCGCTAGCCAGGCGATCGCTAACAAACACCATCGCCGGAAGTTGTTTATACTGAATATAATATATTACCTTTGCGTCTTTCCCCAACGTGACTCACTGAAATTTAGTAAATACTTCCTCTCTTAGAACTGTAAGTAAATTGCTTGCTACGTCTCCGCCAGACTATCAACACCAAAAAAATGAGAATGAGCCAATCAGACGAGAACTGGAAGTAATCAGGGTGATGGTGGTCTGATGGGAGTTTGCGAGGTTGTGGACGCACTTTATTGCAGGATGTTGGGGTCGGTTGTCGCATGTGTTGCGTCTCCTCTAGCTTCCTTAAGGCCACTTCTGTCGCCAGGAAGGTGTAGTACCTACTTCCTGGGTGTCTGATTTATTTCCTATACGCCAGAATCACTACCTGGGTATTTGATTTATTTCCTAGGCTTAAAACTGACTTTCTTGGCGTCTGGTTCAATTCGTGGACTTTAGGTGTACTTCAAGGATGTTGTTTGTGGCTTTCCTTCTTCGTACACTGACTTCTTTTTCTTGAAGATTTATGGCCTTCTTCCGCAATTATTGCCCGCTATCTTATGTGGTTTCCTTTTTTAATCTGTCGTTTTCTTCATAAACTGATGTGTTCCATCACAGATTCATAGATTAACTAATTCCTTTCCATTCTGTACTTTAAATCGGCAAAGTAAATCTTAAAACAAATGTTCAATGACACTACTCTTCCCTGAATATGCTAATTACCTTATGCTTTCGTACTAACACGTATCCGTTGTTACATTTAGGCACATTACCTAAAGTATGCTAAACAGTTCAAACTGTAAGACTTCATACATCTGTTGTTAATGATTCAGGTCATTGCCGAGCATGGACCCTTATCTTCAGATGGCTTCTCCACACTTCTTTTACTACTGTAAATGTAACAAGCACAGGAGCTGGAATGCAAGGCTTTGTTGAGTTCATTTTTCAATGCACTTTGTGAGTGCGTCTGACTTTTTATATAAACTTTTTGTGTGCGTATTCAACATTTCTATTTATGTATATAAGTCGTCACTATTTCCTCAATTGTTCATATCCCTTCTCTTGCTGTCATGTATAATGCACCGAAACCAGAGCAAAGCCTTAGAAACCTTTCTGTGGTTTCCCTTCGCCGCTTCCAGTGCCCTGGTTCAGGCCATTGACAGCACGTTCCCTTTTCATACCCCATCACTCCTGTTCACCCTATCACATGCACGCCTTACATCCTCCAGGAAGTTCTGGCCCCAACTGCTCAAACGTTCTTTCACTCCACCCTTCCATCTCCGCCATATCCTTTGTTACCATCACTGGTGACACATATACCCTCTCAGTCATCCTCCAATGCACCTAGATTATTTCGGCATCATTAGCTCTCAATCACACTATTCTTCTAACATCAACCATTATTCCATCAACTTTCCTCACACCACATTTGTCCTCATGCAATTAACTTCTAATACATCCATCCATTTCCATACTTTTTTTCTATCTAGGGTTTATGCCTCGCATCCATGCAGCGCTGTTGGCGCTACCATACCATCAGATATACCTATCTTCACAGATTTAAACATTCTTTTCACATATTCCCAACCCCCACCCACACCCCTCCACCCAACCCACCCATTCTATGGTTCACTTCGGTTTCCAAAGTTGCCACACCCATTCCTAGGTATCTAAGACACCCGGTGTCCTCCAGATTTACTTAAAGTCATCCTCAAACTGATTTGTATCTCTCTCTTGTTAAACCTCATCACCTGACCTTTATTTACTTTAACTCTCAACTCCGTCTTTTCACACACACTCTCAGACCCAGATACCAGATTCTACAGTTCCTCACTCGACCGTGCTACCAAGCCGGTCTTATCCACAGACGACGACTGAGTTACCTCTCAGTCCCCTCCAACCACCACTCCCCACCACCACCACTACCACCACCACCACCAACAACAACAACAACAACAAACAGCAGACCTGCCATCTGTTCAGAACCATCATGAACCGGTTAAGTAGCCATAGTGACAGCACAGATCCTTGACGCAGACCCACCTTCATCTGAAGCAATTCCCCCTCCTTTTGTCCTATTTGCAAACAGGCCTTGTTCTCTTGATGAAAATTCCTCACTGCTTCAGGAACCTTTCCCCCACATCATATATGAGTAGAATCTTCCACAAAGCATGTTTGTCACCCCTATCATATGCTTTTTGCAGTTCCATTAATGTTACATACACATCCTTCTCTTTCTCTAATCATTTCTCACACAGGAACTTCACGGTAAACACTTGGTCCATGCATGCTCTACCACTCCTGAGGCCATAACCTTCCTTTGCAGTCTGACGTTCTGTGTTGCCTGCCACTACCCTCCCGATCACCACTTTCCCATACAGCTTAAGACGTACACTCAACAAAATTATATCTTTGCACTTCGAACTATCACTCTTGTTCCCCTTGTGTTTATGTACAGTAGGACTATATAGGCATTTCGCCAGCCCTTTGGCGCTTCACCTTGACTCATACACACACTGAAAATCCAGACTAATCAGTCAACAACCTCTCACACCTTTTCCTGAAGAATTCTTTTGTAGTCATTGATTGCAACTGCCTTGCCACACTACGTAAGGCTTTCACCAGCTCTCCTTTAACCTAAACTATTTATCATGACTCTTAATCTCCTCTTCACCTCTTCTGTGCCAGGTACAACTTACCCAACTTCCCTTCACTGTTGCTCCCATTTGTTCTATTGCTATCTACATAATATTTATCTCCATTCTAAAATATTTTCTCATTCGCTCTTACTTACTGTCTCATTTCCCCTATTTTTCATCTCTTACACCTTCTTCTTAACCATCCGCTGTTTTCATTTGTGCATTTCCCAATCACTCGCAATCTCTTGCTGCAGGTAAAGCCCATGATCACCTCTTTTTCACTTTCACAGACAGGTAATCTTCCTCATGCCACCGCTCCCTACCCGGTTATTCACCTTCCCATATCCCACCTTCCGCACACCACACACTTCTCTCGCACATGTAAGCGTTGATTCCCCAGGTAGTATTCGTAGTAGTGTTCGTCCATGTGAGTTACGTCCCATATGACTCGCCGCTGTTCCAAGAGTCACCTCGTCCACACTGGATATGAGAAACAATGTATACAGAAAATCAACATCTCTATCACATATATATTTCTTCACTTATTTTCTATTGTTAATCACATCTCATTTTCATTCGGCGAGCCACAAACTTTATGTTTCAAAGAGGAATTTTCATTTTCCTCGTGTACCTTGACGCTTAATGTCATCATTTATGTGTTTGTAATTCTTCCAGGACCTCTTCTTTAGATAGGATTCTGGTGTTACTTGCGATATCCTTCCAGGGGCTCCTGCAGCTCCAAGGTTGTTATGCTTCCAGTAGCAGGGAAATCATGGACTCCTTTGGAATGTAAAGATCTTTGACACTGTACTCCCAATGACACAGCCTCGACAATTTTGATACACCCCATCCGGGTTTACACTCAAGAGGCAAACTCGAACAGGGGGAGTCCAGGAACGCAATAATGATGACAGCGACGCATTAATGGGCCGCCCGGGGTCGAGCGCAATGGTTCGAAACCTGGTTGCGGGGGTCAGTTTCCAAGTAACCCAGCTGTTCATCCTCTCCAAGGGGAGTGTGATGTCATAATGGCTGTTAAATGTGTTTATAGAAGGGTGGTGAGGGAGGTTAAATGAGAGAGTCTTGGAGAAAGGGATGAGAGGGCCTGGGAAGTGAGTCATTTGTTGTTTGCTGATGATACAGCTCTGGTGGCTGATTCGAGTGATACACTGCAGAACTTGCTAATGAGTTTGGAAGAGTGTGTGAAAGGAGGAAGTTGTGAGTAAATGTGAATAAAAACAAAGTTTCATATTAGGAGGGTTGAGAGACAGGTTACTTGAGGTGTGAGTTTGAATGGAGAAAAATTAGATGAAACGAAGTACTTTAGGTACCTGGAAGTAGACGTGGCAGCGAATGGAACTATGGAAACAGAGATGAGTCATTGGGTGGAGGAGGGGGCATAGGTTCTGGGAGTGCTGAAGAATGTGTGAAAAGAGAGATCGTTATCCGGAAGGGCAAAAATGGTCATAGAGTCATAGTACCATTAATTTATATGAACGCGAGGCATGAGTTATACATAAGGCTGTGCTCATTCAACCGCACTCTTTATTACTACACTTCCCTCATACCCTTTAATTACTTACTTGATCAGACCATTTAGCACCACATATTGTCCTCCAACATGTGATGTGAGGTGGTTTGAACGAGTAAGTAATGAAACGAGTAAGTGTGGTTGAGAGAGCAGAGGAGGCTGTTCTCAAAGGGTCACGACAAACGGAAAGAATGATGAGTAAAGGCTAAGAACCAGAAGTATGAGCCAGAAGTGGAGGGAACAAGGAGAATGGAGACACCAAACTGGAGATGGAAGGATGGAGTGAGAAGCAAAAATTAAACAATCGGGGTCTAAACATGCAGAAGGGTGAACGGGATAGAGTGAACTGGAATGATATGGTATACTAGGATCGACGCGCTGTCAATGGACTGAACTGAGGCATGTGAACCGTCCGGGATAAACCATGGAAAGGTCTATATAAGACCTGGACCTTGACTACTGCCCGCAGGATCTTGAACACTGTCAACCAAAATTCTTGACTAATGCAACCCCAGGACCTTGAATGCTGTCACTCCTGGACCTTCATGGATAGGGAGCTGAGGTTTCGGTGCATTACACATGCCAGCTAGAGAATGGATGTGAGCGTATGCGGCTTTTCTTTATCCGTTCTGGCGCTACGTCGCTAACGAGAGAAAAGGTTATCAAGTATTCTTATATATATATATACTCTCTCACCCCAACTCTCATTTGCCCTTTTTTTCACCTCTTGCACCTTTCTCTTGACCTCCTGTCTCTTTCTTTTATACATCTCCCACTCAATTGCATTTTTTCCCTGCAAAAATCGTCCAAATGCCTCTCTCTTCTCTTTCACTAATACTCTTACTTCTTCATCCCACCACTCACTACCCTTTCTAATCAACCCACCTCCCACTCTTCTCATGCCACAAGCATCTTTTGCGCAATCCATCACTGATTCCCTAAATACATCCCATTCCTCCCCCACTCCCCTTGCTTCCATTGTTCTCACCTTTTTCCATTCTGTACTCAGTCTCTCCTGGTACTTCCTCACACAGGTCTCCTTCTCAAGCTCACTTACTCTCACCACCCTCTTCACCCCAACATTCACTCTTCTTTTCTGAAAACCCATACAAATCTTCACCTTAGCCTCCACAAGATAATGATCAGACATCCCTCCAGTTGCACCTCTCAGCACATTAACATCCAAAAGTCTCTCTTTCGCGCGCCTGTCAATTAACACGTAATCCAATAACGCTCTCTGGCCATCTCTCCTACTTACATAAGTATACTTATGTATATCTCGCTTTTTAAACCAGGTATTCCCAATCATCAGTCCTTTTTCAGCACATAAATCTACAAGCTCTTCACCATTTCCATTTACAACACTGAACACCCCATGTATACCAATTACTCCCTCAACTGCCACATTACTCACCTTTGCATTCAAATCACCCATCACTATAACCCGGTCTCGTGCATCAAAACCACTAACACACTCATTCAGCTGCTCCCAAAACACTTGCCTCTCTTGATCTTTCTTCTCATGCCCAGGTGCATATGCACCAATAATCACCCACCTCTCTCCATCAACTTTCAGTTTTACCCATATTAATCGAGAATTTACTTTCTTACACTCTATCACATACTCCCACAACTCCTGTTTCAGGAGTATTGCTACTCCTTCCCTTGCTCTTGTCCTCTCACTAACCCCTGACTTTACTCCCCAGACATTCCCAAACTACTCTTCCCCTTTACCCTTGAGCTTCGTTTCACTCAGAGCCAAAACATCCAGGTTCCTTTCCTCAAACATACTACCTATCTCTCCTTTTTTCACATCTTGGTTACATCCACACACATTTAGGCACCCCACTCTGAGCCTTCGAGGAGGATGAGCACTCCCCGCGTGACTCCTTCTTCTGTTTCCCATTTTAGAAAGTTAATACAAGGAGGGGAGGATTTCTGGCCCCCCGCTCCCGTCCCCTCTAGTCGCTTTCTACGACACGCGAGGAATACGTGGGAAGTATTCTTTCACCCCTATCCCCAGGGATAATATACATATATATATACATATACACATACACACACATACACATACATACGCACATATACACACACACACACATACATATATATACATATGAAAAATGTAAGAAACAATTTAGAAAACTGAAACTTCTAGCTTGAAATGAATGAAAAAAATGAATGTCACATAATGGTTCAACCTCTGGCTATGGAAAAAAGGAAATGTATAATTTATTTACACAAACGTCAATAGCAGTTCTCATCAATTTAACCACTGTATCAATAAGCTTCAATGTCTAAGCTACATTTTTCTCCAATTTCACTATTTTCCTTCACATTTTCAATTGCGTAAGACAAGGGAGCAAATGGGAACTTCAGTGAAGGGCGCAAATGGGGAGGTGATAACAAGTAGTGGTGATGTGAGAAGGAGATGGAGTGAGTATTTTGAAGGTTTGTTGAATGTGTTTGATGATAGAGTGGCAGATATAGGGTGTTTTGGTCGAGGTGGTGTGCAAAGTGAGAGGGTTAGGGAAAATGATTTGGTAAACAGAGAAGAGGTAGTGAAAGCTTTGCGGAAGATGAAAGCCGGCAAGGCAGCAGGTTTGGATGGTATTGCAGTGGAATTTAATAAAAAAGGGGGTGACTGTATTGTTGACTGGTTGGTAAAGTTATTTAATGTATGTATGACTCATGGTGAGGTGCCTGAGGATTGGCGGAATGCGTGCATAGTGCCATTGTACAAAGGCAAAGGGGATAAGAGTGAGTGCTCAAATTACAGAGGTATAAGTTTGTTGAGTATTCCTGGTAAATTATATGGGAGGGTATTGATTGAGAGGGTGAAGGCATGTACAGAGCATCAGATTGGGGAAGAGCAGTGTGGTTTCAGAAGTGGTAGAGGATGTGTGGATCAGGTGTTTGCTTTGAAGAATGTATGTGAGAAATACTTAGAAAAGCAAATGGATTTGTATGTAGCATTTATGGATCTGGAGAAGGCATGTGATAGAGTTGATAGAGATGCTCTGTGGAAGGTATTAAGAATATATGGTGTGGGAGGAAAGTTGTTAGAAGCAGTGAAAAGTTTTTATCGAGGATGTAAGGCATGTGTACGTGTAGGAAGAGAGGAAAGTGATTGGTTCTCAGTGAATGTAGGTTTGCGGCAGGGGTGTGTGATGTCTCCATGGTTGTTTAATTTGTTTATGGATGGGGTTGTTAGGGAGGTAAATGCAAGACTTTTGGAAAGAGGGGCAAGTATGAAGTCTGTTGGGGATGAGAGAGCTTGGGAAGTGAGTCAGTTGTTGTTCGCTGATGATACAGCGCTGGTGGCTGATTCATGTGAGAAACTGCAGAAGCTGGTGACTGAGTTTGGTAAAGTGTGTGAAAGAAGAAAGTTAAGAGTAAATGTGAATAAGAGCAAGGTTATTAGGTACAGTAGGGTTGAGGGTCAAGTCAATTGGGAGGTGAGTTTGAATGGAGAAAAACTGGAGGAAGTGAAGTGTTTTAGATATCTGGGAGTGGATCTGGCAGCGGATGGAACCATGGAAGCGGAAGTGGATCATAGGGTGGGGGAGGGGGCGAAAATTCTGGGGGCCTTGAAGAATGTGTGGAAGTCGAGAACATTATCTCGGAAAGCAAAAATGGGTATGTTTGAAGGAATAGTGGTTCCAACAATGTTGTATGGTTGCGAGGCGTGGGCTATGGATAGAGTTGTGCGCAGGAGGATGGATGTGCTGGAAATGAGATGTTTGAGGACAATGTGTGGTGTGAGGTGGTTTGATCGAGTGAGTAACGTAAGGATAAGAGAGATGTGTGGAAATAAAAAGAGCGTGGTTGAGAGAGCAGAACAGGGTGTTTTGAAGTGGTTTGGGCACATGGAGAGGATGAGTGAGGAAAGATTGACCAAGAGGATATATGTGTCGGAGGTGGAGGGAGCAAGGAGAAGAGGGAGACCAAATTGGAGGTGGAAAGATGGAGTGAAAAAGATTTTGTGTGATCGGGGCCTGAACATGCAGGAGGGTGAAAGGAGGGCAAGGAATAGAGTGAATTGGAGCGATGTGGTATACCGGGGTTGACGTGCTGTCAGTGGATTGAATCAAGACATGTGAAGCGTCTGGGGTAAACCATGGAAAGCTGTGTAGGTATGTATATTTGCGTGTGTGGACGTATGTATATACATGTGTATGGGGGGGGTTGGGCCATTTCTTTTGTCTGTTTCCTTGCGCTACCTCGCAAACGCGGGAGACAGCGACAAAGTATAAAAAAAAAAAAAAATATATATATATATATATATATATATATATATATATATATATATATATATATATATATCCCTGGGGATAGGGGAGAAAGAATACTTCCCACGTATTCCCTGCGTGTCGTAGAAGGCGACTAAAAGGGAAGGGAGCGGGGGGCTGGAAATCCTCCCCTCTCGTTTTTTTTTTTTTTGTTTTTAATTTTCCAAAAGAAGGAACAGAGAAGAGGGCCAGGTGAGGATATTCCCTCAAAGGCCCAGTCCTCTGTTCTTAACGCTACCTCGCTATCGCGGGAAATAGCGAATAGTATGAATATATATATATATATATATATATATATATATATATATATATTTTGGAAAGGATCGCAATTTTGCGCGTGATCAAGATATTCCTATGAGTCCACGGGGAAAATGGAACACGATAAGTTCCCAAGTGCACTTTCGTGTAATAGTCACATCATCAAGGGAGACACAAGGGAGAAATATAACAGTCAGTTGATATACATCGAAGAGAGGAAGCTAGGACGCCATTTGTTTGTTTACCAAATGGCGTCCTAGCTTCGTCTCTTCGATGTATATCAACTGACTGTTATATTTCTCTCTTGTGTCTCCCTTGATGATGTGACTATTACACGAAAGAGCACTTGGGAACTTTTCGTGTTTCATTATATATATATATATATATATATATATATATATATATATATATATATATATATATATATATATATATATATATATATATATATATATATATATATATATATGTATATATATATATTTTTTCCATACTATTCGCCATTTCCCACGTTAGTGAGGTAGCGTTAAGAACAGAGGACCGAGCCCACGAGGGAAAATCCCCTCTTGGCTCCCTTCTCCGTTCCCTGTCTTGGAGAAGTAAAGAACTGGAGGGAAGGATTTCCAGCCCTCCCCCCCCCCTTCTCCCTCCTCTATAGATAGATAGACAGATAGATAAATAGATAGATTGATAGATGTGGATAGATAGACAGATAGATGAATAGAAAGACTGATAGATAGATAGATAGATAGATATGATCAAAACCACGATTGATTGCAGAATACAATGCGTCCAGCTCAATCCTTATAGCACATGAAGACTTGATAACGACAATTTACTTCAACGTAATATCATTAATTATATTGAGGAGCCACAATAACTGCGCTACTGAATTACTATGATTAGCAAGAAGGACCTCCGCCGTCACCACCACAGAGGGCTACCAGCACCATCACCGCAACAGCCAGTACTACCACAACTACTAACAACTCCACAACCACTATCATTACTGTTACTCCCACCATGACCACATTGCTGCATCACTATCAACATCACCAATAATATAACATCATCATCATCATCACCACCCATCCTGCTGCTATCATATCGACGAACATCATCACCATCATCTTCACCAGCACCCTATCATCACCATCATCTTCACCACCACCCTATCATCAACATCATCTTCACCAGCACCCTATCATCAACATCATCTTCACCACCAGCCTATCATCACCATCATCTTCACCAGCACCCTATCATCACCATCATCTTCACCAGCACCCTATCATCACCATCATCTTCACCACCACCCTATCATCAACATCATCTTCACCAGCACCCTAGTCATCTCCAGCCTATCATCTCCATCCAGACCCTATCATCAACATCATCTCACCACACCCTATCATCACCATCATCTTCACCACCACCCTATCATCAACATCATCTTCACCACCACCCTATCATCAACATCATCTTCACCAGCACCCTATCATCAACATCATCTTCACCACCAGCCTATCATCACCATCATCTTCACCAGCACCCTATCATCACCATCATCTTCACCAGCACCCTATCATCACCATCATCTTCACCAGCACCCTATCATCACCATCATCTTCACCAGCACCCTATCATCACCATCATCTTCACCAGCACCCTATCATCACCATCATCTTCACCACACCCTATCATCACCATCATCTTCACCACCCTATCATCAACATCATCTTCACCACCAGCCTATCATCACCATCATCTTCACCAGCACCCTATCATCACCATCATCTTCACCAGCACCCTATCATCACCATCATCTTCACCAGCACCCTATCATCACCATCATCTTCACCAGCACCCTATCATCACCATCATCTTCACCAGCACCCTATCATCACCATCATCTTCACCAGCACCCTATCATCACCATCATCTTCACCAGCACCCTATCATCAACATCATCTTCACCACCACCCTATCATCACCATCATCTTCACCAGCACCCTATCATCACCATCATCTTCACCAGCACCCTATCATCACCATCATCTTCACCACCACCCTATCCTCACCATCATCTTCACCAGCACCCTATCATCAACATCATCTTCACCACCAGCCTATCATCACCATCATCTTCACCACCACCCTATCCTCACCATCATCTTCACCAGCACCCTATCATCACCATCATCTTCACCACCACCCTATCCTCACCATCATCTTCACCAGCACCCTATCATCACCATCATCTTCACCAGCACCCTATCATCACCATCATCTTCACCACCACCCTATCCTCACCATCATCTATCTATCACAAGCTCCACATACCACGATAA
This sequence comes from Panulirus ornatus, assembly GCF_036320965.1. Classification (NCBI taxonomy): domain Eukaryota; kingdom Metazoa; phylum Arthropoda; class Malacostraca; order Decapoda; family Palinuridae; genus Panulirus; species Panulirus ornatus. Next base: position 2,690,535 of record NC_092224.1, on the reverse strand, counting down.
CACCAATATCATCACTACTACCATTACAACTATTATTACTACTACTGCTTCTCCTTCTACTACTACCACTATCACTACTACTACTACTACTACTACTACTACTACTACTACTACTACTACTACTACTACTACTACTACTACTACTACTACTACTACCACCACTACTACTACTACTACTACTACTACTACTACTACTACTACTACTACTACTACACTACTACTACTACTACTACTACTACTACTACTACTACTACTACTACTACCACCACTACTACTACTACTACTACCACTACTACTACTACTACTACTACTACTACTACTACTACTACTACTACTACTACTACTACTACTACTACTACTACTACTACTACTACTACTACTACTACTACTACCACTACTACTACTACTACTACTACCACTACTACTACTACTACTACTACTACTACTACTACTACTACTACTACTACTACTACTACTACTACTACTACTACTACTACTACTACTACTACTACTACTACTACTACTACTACTACTACTACTACTCCTACTACTACTACTACTACTACTACTACTACTACTACTACTACTACTACTACTACTACTACTACTACTACTACTACTACTACTACTACTACTACTACTAAATCTACTACTAACTCTACTACTACTACTACTACTACTACTACTACTACTACTACTACTACTACTACTACTACTACTACTACTACTACTACTACTACTACTACTACTACTACTACTACTACTACTACTACTACTACTACTACTACTACTACTACTACTACTACTACTACTACTACTACTACACTACTACTACTACTACTACTACTACTACTACTACTACTACTACTACTACTACTACTACTACTACTACTACTACTACTACTACTACTACTACTACTACTACTACTACTACTACTACTACTACTACCTACTACTACTACTACTACTACTACTACTACTACTACTACTACTACTACTACTACTACTACTACTACTACTACTACTACTACTACTACTACTACTACTACTACCACTACTACTACTACTACTACTACTACTACTACTACTACTACTACTACTACTACTACTACCACTACTACTACTACTACTACTACTACCTACCACTACTACTACTACTACTACTACTACTACTACTACTACTACTACTACTACTACTACTACTACTACTACTACTACTACTACTACTACTACTACTACTACCACTACTACTACTACTACTACTACTACTACTACTACTACTACTACTACTACTACTACTACTACTACTACTACTACTACTACTACTACTACTACTACTACTACTACTACTACTACTACTACTACTACTACTACTACTACCACTACTACTACTACTACTACTACTACTACTACTACTACTACTACTACTACTACTACTACTACTACTACTACTACTACTACAACTACTACTACTTCCTACCACTAACAACAACTACAACTACTAACTACCACCACTACTACTACTACTACTACTACTAACTACTAACCAACTACCACCACTACTACTACCTACTACTACTCCTACCACTACTACACTACACTACTACTACTACCACCACTACTTCTACTACTACAACCCATTACTACTACTACTACCACCACTACTTACTACTACTACTACTAACTAATACTACCCCTACGTACACTACTACTACTAACTAACTGATAACTACTACTACTCCTTACCACTACTACTAACTACTACTACTACTACCTACCACTACTACTATTACTACTAACTACTACTACTACTACCACTACCGACCACTACTACTACTTGTTACTAATTACTCCTACTCCGTACTACTACTACTACTACTAACTACGACCAACCACTACTACTACTACTACTACCACAAATACTACTACTACTAACCGACCAACTACTACTACTTACTGCGACCACCACACTACTACTACTACTAAACACCACTACTACTACTACTACTACCACTACTACTACTACTGCCACTACTACTACCACCACCACCACTACTACTACTACTACTACTACTACTACTACTACTACTACCACTACTATTACTACTACTAACACTACCACTACTACTACTACTACCACCACTACTACTACCACTACTACTACTACTACTACTACTACCACTACTACTACTACTACTACTACCACTCTTACTACTACTACTACTACTACTACTACTACCACTACTACTACTACTACTACTACTACCACTCTTACTACTACTACTACTACTACTACTACTACTGCCACTACCGCTACCATCACCACCTCCACGCCTCTCGTCCGCCCAGCTAGCTACCTGCATTATCCTGCCACCACAGTACTCACCCGCCAGCCTGGCGGATGTCAGTCATCGCCAGTGCTATTGTCTCCACCCCTCCATCCCTCACCACCTCCCCACTATTGTCTCCCTCCCCGTCCACCCCATAATCACATGCATTGTTGACTCCCCCAGCACACTTCCTGACATAATATTTAAACCACAGGATATGCAAATTGACGTTCGTATTCAAGGACCATAAAGAAGTCTACATCACATCATTATTATTTTGTCTTTACGTAATATTATTTATCACCGTCCCTGTTAGCCAATCTTCTTGGGAACATGACGTATGTGAGCAAATAACATGCTATTTTAGAGTATCTAATACTTCACGGATCATATATATCAAAGGATTGATACATGACAATCATCGTTATCACCACACCAGAACTAACACCCCAGTATAACCTCACACAACGCTTATAGCCAGTCAATCACCAGGATTCCGGCACACCAAGATCATCGCACCCACAGCTAGAACCTTCCATGGCAATCACCATTAATACATCACCGACATCATCAGTTCACAAGCAACGCCCTACATCACAATTATCATCAACGCATCATGAAGATCATCACTTCATAACTAACACCTTACTCTATAATCATCACCAACCACTCATTAAAGTTACCATACCAATGCCTATAACATGGATCCCCACCTTCCACCGCATCATTGATTTGTGCCGCTAACCCGGCCAGGTTATTGTGCATCCCATGCTCACCCTGTGAGCGGTAGCGCAAAAGGATTACAGGGGTTACAAAGGGTCTTCTCAGACCCCAGTGGGTTCATATTACATAAAATGTTACAATTCATAACAGGTATTTCAGTACATACATTACATAGTTTCATGTGGTACGTTTTATCGACCCGAGGCAAAAAGTGGATACAAACTTAAAATTTCAGTTATCTTGTTATTAACAATAATGTGTTGTGACATTTCTTGCTGAGTTTGTTTAGATCTATCCCTAAAAGACTCTATTTTTTCACATTCTAAGACATAGTGTTCCAGTTTCGGTCCAAATTTTTGACTACAAACTTTACGATTCACACGGTTAACATCTCCAGTTAAGCCAGAGCGTCAAGAGCACCTATAGCCTAGCAGAAATCTGCTGATCTCATTACTTTCTCCATGTACATGTTTTACTTTACACATTTCACTGAGATGGAAAATGTTTTATTTGTGCTTATCTGAAGTCAGCTTCGAGTTTCAAAGAGATCACAGTTCTGATGCTTCTAATTAACAACCTGATGTTGTTTTCAACATCACCTTTACTAAGTGTAAGTTTGGCTCAAGCATCAGCTTTGTCATGCTCATGTAGGCCTATGATATGAGAGGGAATCCATAACAATTTGATATGAATCCCTCGAGCAATAATGTCTGAGTATTTGTGTCTGGCTTCAAGAGACCAGCAAGATACATTCTGATCTCAGGGTGTTAAGGGCAAGTAGTGAAGATAATAATCGAATATAATCAAACTGTCTGTGGCAGTAATTTCTACCTGTTCAAGAATGATAAGTATGGCGAACAGTTCAATTTGTAGAGTAAATGCCCAGTTGTTTATTCTAACATTTTTCTGTATTACCATTGGGCTGGATCACAATGGCAGCACTGCCTGCCCTCCCAGTGGTAGAGTCGTGAGAACCGTCAGTACAGATGCACTGGGCTATGTTATTGTCAGTTTCTGTATATGTTCTTGAGAACTGGTTTTGGCTGAGTTTTGAAGACGGAGATTATAAGTAACTAGATTCTTGAGTGGAGAAATAGGTGTGGTAACGTCAAAGAAAATTACCTGCCAGGAAATGTTGCTGCTTCCTAATTTTATACAAATTATGTACACCAAACATTGTCATGTGGTTGGCTGTTATGTGTCCATTTTAGATCCACTTGTGCAGTGACATAAATGGTTTAACAATTCTGTAAATGGTTTAACAATTCTGTAGAGACAACACTATCTGGATCATCACGCAGAAGTTTCAGTCCTATCATAAAACTGACTTCAAGTATTCCGTCTTCAATGCTGGGAATACCAAATTCTTTCTGCATGTTGAGTACTTTAGTGGACCTCGGGCAACCATGTATGATTTTTAAGGCTTCATTTTGCATTCTTTCAAGTCTAATGATGCCTTTACTATTGCGTAGGACCAAAACTGGTGTATGGTAATCTATTACAGACTTGATATAAACTAAGTACATCATTTTAACAATTCTAATATTTGCACCACAGTTAGGATTGTACCCTACAACAGCATTGTCGACTTTTTTGCACACTAGCGGCATTAGATAGGACTGAGACACCAAAATATTTAAAGGAGACATAGTCAATCGGGTTCCCATCAATTGATGACTTAGATAGACTGCTCCTGCCGTTACCAGTTTGTTTATTGAAGACCTTGGTCTTCTCTGGAGAAGCGATGAAGCCAAGTCTTTCACAGGCTATGTGTATACAGATAAGAATAGTTTGCATTTCACGATATGTTTTGGTATGCACAAGAATATCATCAGCATAATTGATAGAGATATTTATTGGACATTGTAGAATTATTTCATTAATGCATTGATCAGTACATTGAACAAAATAAGGCTAAGTACTCCACCTTGAAGAGTGCCAAGTAGCATGTTTTTAACTTCACTTTTTAGCCTTGAAAGAACACAGCTGACTTTCTGTTAGAAAGATAGCCGGCCACCTACATCCATTTTTGCTGACTAATATAAAAAAACAACTTGTCTACTAGCAATATCAAATGCAACTTTGAGGTAAGAAAAAAGTGTTGCACTTATGCCCTCTGTCCCCATGAACTATTAGGAAAGTAATGGTGCAGTTGTGTACACTTTTGCCATGTGTGAAATCATTATCATTAGGTGACATATGTTCTTTGTGTTGTTGATTGGTTGGTGAGGATATTCAATGTATGTATGACTCATGGTGAAGCACCTGAGGATTGGCGGAATGCATGCATAGTGCCATTGTACAAAGACAAAGGGGATAAAGGTGAGTGTTCAGATTACAAAGGTATAAGTTTGTTGAGTATTCCTGGAAAATTATATGGGAGGGTATTGATTGAGAGGGTGAAAGCATGTACAGAGCATCAGATTGGGGAAGAGCAGTGTGGTTTTAGAAGTGGTAGGGTGTGTGGATCAGGTGCTTGCTTTGAAGAATGTATGTGAGAAATACTTAGAAAAACAAATGGATTCGTATGTAGCATTTATGGATCTGGAGAAGGCATATGATAGAGTTGATAGAGATGCTCTCTGGAAGGTATTAAGAGTAAAAGTGTGGGAGGCAAGTTGCTAGGGGCAGTGAAAAGTTTTCATCAAGGATGTAAGGTATGTATACGAGTAGGAAGAGAGGAAAGTGATTGGTTCTCACTGAATATCGGTTTGCGGCAGGTGTGCGTGATGTCTCCATGGTTGTTTAATTTCTTTATGGATGGGGTTGTTAGGGAGGCGAATGCAAGAGTTTTGGAGGGCAAGTATGCAGTCTGTTGTGGATGAGAGAGCTTGGGAAGTGAGTCAGCTGTTGTTCGCTGATGATACAACGCTGGTGGCTGATTTGGGTGAGAAACTGCAGAAGCTGGTGACTGAGTTTGGTAAAGTGTGTGAAAGAATAAAGCTGAGAGTAAATATGAATAAGAGCAAGGTTACTAGGTTCAGTAGGGTTGAGTGACAAGTCAATTGGGAGGTAAGTTTGAATGGAGAAAAACTGGAGGAAGTGAAGTATTTCAGATATCTGGGAGTGGACTTAGCAGCTGATGGAACCATGGAAGAGGAAGTGAGTCACAAGGTGTGGGAAGGGGCGAAGGTTCTGGGAGCGTTGAAGAATGTGTGGAAGGCGAAAACATTATCCTGGAAAGCGAAAATGATATGTTTGAAGGAATAGTGGTTCCAACAATGTTATATGGTTGCGAGACGTGGTCTATAGATAGGGCTGTGCGGAGGAGGGTGGATGTGTTGGAAATGAGATGTTTGAGGACAATATGAGATGTGAGGTGGTTTGATTAAGTAATGAAAGGGTAAGAGAGATGTGAGGTAATAAAAAGACTGTGGTTGAGAGAGCAGAAGAGGGTGTATTGAAATGGTTTGTTCACACGGAGAGAATGAATGAGGAAAGATTGACAAAGAGGAAATATGTGTCAGAGGTGGAGGGAACGAGGAGAAGTGGGAGACCAAATTGGAGGTGGAAGGATGGAGTGAAAGAGATTTTGAGCGATCGGGGCCTAAACATGCAGGAAAGTGAAAGGCGTGCAAGGAATAGAGTGAATTGGAACGATGTCATATACCGGGGTCGACGTGCTGTCAATGGATTGATCCAGGGCATATGAAGTGTTTGGGGTAAACCATGGAAAGTTTTGTGGGGCCTAGATGTGGAGAGGGAGCTGTGGTTTCGGTGCATTACACATGACAGCTAGAAACTGAGTGTGAACGAATGGGGCCTTTGTTGTCTTTTCCTAGTGCTGCCTCGCTTGTGTGCTGGGGGAGAGGGGGGTGCCATTTCATGTGTGGCGGGTGGCGACGAGAATGGCTGAGGGCAGCAAGTATGATTATGCACATGTGTATATATGTATTTGTCTGTGTATGCATATGTGTGTATACATTGAAATGTATAGGTATGTATATGTGCGTGTGTGGGCGTGTATGTATATACATGCGTATTTGGGCGGGTTGGGCTATTCTTTCGTCTGTTTCCTTGCGCTACCTCACTAACGCGAGAGACAGTGACAAAGTATAATGAATGAATAATAAATGGTCTTTGATACAGTTGTGTACACTTTTTCCATGTGTGAAACCATTGATATTAGGTGACATATGGGCTTTTATTCTGTGTAGTAGTCTGGTGTGCACCATCCTCTCAAATGTTTTGCAAAAACAGCTCGTCAGGGAGATAGGGCGAAATTCATCAGGCTGATTGTGTTTAGGTATTGGTACAATTAGGCTGTTGGTCCATATGGAGGGTAGATAACCCGTGGCATAATTCATTTTATACAGCAATGATGATAGATTACCAGGTACACTGGCAGCCTATTGTGAGGTGCATTGTTTCTGCTCTCTGAAGTTTGCTCACTTTCCGTAAAGAGGTTATTTATAGAAGTGTTTGTACTTTTGTGGGTTCATAATCTTTGGACCAGTCAGAGATATAATTCATGAAACTATTTTGATGTTCTTGTTTCACTAATGATCTTTTTCTTTTCAGTCTAACACCAGGTAAGGACATTAGCTATATGTACAGTAACCATTATCGGCGAGTGGTTAGACATAAGATCATGAACAATATTAGAACTGTGAGTTGCGTATGACAAGTTAAAGCCTATACACCTGTCAAGGATTCCTCCGTGTATGTGTGTTGGTTGATTCTTACTGATGCTCTGAACATAATCCTAAGCATCCAGGAATGAGATTAGACTTCTCTCATCATTAGTGTTAGAAAAGAGGTCAGCCAAATTCTCGTATCGAGCGTTAAGTTCTCCAATTTAGGACACCACCATACCCTCCTGCCACACCATAGCCATCATTAGCCACAATGACACGACCAAAAGTTAGTGACACGGTCACTTCCTGGACTACATCTACCAATTAAACCAAAATTGCCACACTTGGTAGGCAATAGATGGTAAGCAGCCACAGACTTCTTATGTGCACTTCCCACCTGACAGTACTGGGAGGGTGAGTGACGGCTGTACAGTGAACCATGAATGGCTGTCATGTTTCACTCCTTTGGCCCAGGTAGCTGTCTTTTCTTTCTGCCTCACCCACACGTAGGCTGCTGGCTTTCAGTCCACAAACATGCAATCTCTCCAGCTCTCCTTGACAACACGTAACTCATAATTCGCTCTCAGTAACCCTACTCACCACAGCCACTACCTACACCCTACCTACCACACTCAACAGCATAAGTATCATGTAAAAGTACATTCATCTTCAGTATCGCCTACCAGCCCACCACTTACACCACCACCACCACCGACCCATAAGTAAGAGGTCCACTCCACTACTCTCCTTAGAGCTCGCCCTTAGCCAGCCAACCACCACCACCAGCCACGAGATGCGGACGAAGAACCGAGGAGAACGACGAACATTTCGTCACCAACATCAAAATTGCCTACACTGAACTGGATGTCATGGTTGGGGGGGATGAGAGTAAGTAAGCCGTACTGGGGATGATGGGCGGCAGATGAGGAAAAAAGAAACATCAGCAAACCTGAACATAGAATTTCAGAAAACTTCTAAGAAATGTTTGACGTAAGAAGCATCCTTTGAATTTAAAGGAAGGTCATCGCACACGGTACGATAAACGCTGCTCAGGAAACGGAGCGTACAGAACATAGGAAATGTCATCTGAGAGAAAAATTACTGGAAATATCAAGGCTAATGATATGAACTGGATTGAACTGAAAATGGTTATAAGTAGGTTGCATGATTTAACCAGATGATATTGGACAACTGGGCTATCTAAAAAGCGATTAAAAGGACAGATGTGTCATGTTATCTGGTCTGGAAGGAGACCAAGGTATCGCTGGAAAAGAAGAAAAGAAAATTATTTATGAAATTATGTAAACTAGGGAAAACTGACCTGAATATTTACAATACCAGAAGCGTGAATTACGGGAGAGGCTGGAAAGACAAGTCGAGGTCATATCTGAGAGGGAGAAAAGAGAGATCACAAAGATCTCAGACCACGTTCTCAGGTGCAGTAAAATTAAAACAATAAATTCAGGGGCACCGAACTCAAGGGTAATGGAGGATTCAAAAATGGTGCTGCCGCTACCGTAGATGAGAAATCTAAAGCAGAAAAAAAAGCGTAAGTTCATTAAGGTGGACCTTGTGGGCAGAGCCGAAAATCGACCTATTAAGGAAGTTCAGTATGTATCAACCTTCCGTGCAGCATCCATGATAAGAAGGGAGGAGAGAGAAGATAAGGAATGGGGTAGGGAGTCCCTAATTCCAGGAGTTCATGGTAAACAATGGAAGGTATTGAAACAATCTACATTAAGGTAAACTATGACAGACGGTCTGTTTAATTACGCTCACGGCCCACGAACCTCCAACAAGAGGGTCTTAAGGAAGGTAAATGAATTTTTGATGAGAACACTGAGTGATCAACGAAGATTATGAAGGCGACAACATTACTAGCCATGCAGTGTGGTGGAAAATTCATTAAGGTATTGTATGATGGAAGGTCCTGGTAAACTTACAGAGAATGACGGGGGAACGTTTTGTGACAACATATCACTGAACAAACATAGGCCAGGGACAACAAAACATGGTCTATATATACGGTAGGCTAGAAATATAGAAATTCATCCACAGATCTCTGAGATGATATATATTTTACGTGAGGAAGTATCTAAAGAAAAACAGATGAACCTAATCAACACAAGATAAAAACAGACCGGAAAACTGAATACCTCAAACAGGAAATAGTCCAGTGTTGCCAAACATCTGTATCAGAGCAAGTAGCTGGCCTGCAGCCGTACTGGAAGGAGAGAAAATGTCAAACCTACTGGTTCAACAGATGTTAGAAGGCAAAGTGATGTAGAGGTTTTACTATGGAAGATACGATAGCCAGGCAGCTGCTGAGAGATGTGATATCCAGGCAGTGGTTAGGAGATATGATAGGGAGGTAATGGCTGAGAGATACGATAGCCAGGGAGTGGCTAAGATATATGATATCCAGGCAGTGGCTAGGAGATATGTTAGGCAGGTAATGGCAGTGGCTGAGTGATATGGTAGCTAAGCAGTGAGAGATGTGATTGTCAGACAGTGGCTGAGACACATTAAAAATCAAGATGGCAGTGAAGAGGGAAGGATGAATACATTGTGTTGAGACTGTTTCATAAATTCATCTTGGACAAACAATTAGTCACAGATCAAACAGTCTGACGGAAGGATCGTTATGGACGCAGATGAAGGTTTATGTGAAGTTTACAACGTATTCACTCAGACACGTAGTACCGCACTAGAATGAATGGGTTTATAACTATATGGATAATAAGAACATTATGGATATAAATGGGTTTACAAAACAAAGTAAACCTGCTGGCATCTCAGCATTTGTGCTTCATGAATGCATAGACATGTTAGAGGTCGAGATCGGATATGAAGGGGTCTGTAATATCACGACCAAAAGCCCTCAGCGAAGTCACACCCTCTTCAAAACATAAATAATAGAAAAATACGGAGGTAAAGAAGTAACGAGAAAAGACGGTTCACACTGTTAGGGCAAACATGAGAATAGAAAAAGGGACGCATCACAACGGGCCACCTCCGACCAGCCTAACAAGTGGTGTAAGGAAAACATCTCATCACAACGGGCCACCCTTGACTTAGCAATGACCACAGAGGTTGACCGAGGGTCACGTGATCAGGTAATGCAGGAGAAACTGGTCGAGGGTCACGTGATTAGGTAATACAGGAGACATAAAACCAGTCAGGAGCAACAACCAAAGTGAGACGGTAAACCATTGTGATGTAAGACATGTGTATCACGTTCGTAAGTCAGACTGAGACAGCTGATAAGTTGCATTGCTTTGGACTTGCCTTCGTCAATTAAGGAAGCAGAGTTAGAACAGTCTTACATGTGAGAACAGCAGGCTATACAAGGGCGACTCAGTCCTTCTCACCCACGGGATATTTGGTGGAAGGAGGGAAATCTTCGGCGTCTCAAGATGAACTTCAGTTGCTTGAGCCAAACTTAGCTATGATGACACCAAGTAAGTTCATTGTGTTGACCTGGGGAATTAAGATTCATCAGAGGAGATGGGAAAGTTGTGAGAAGCTTTAGAGAGAAATGGAAAGAATTTGGGCTTTTGAGGCGTTAACATTAACTTGTGTAGGTTACAAGCGCCTCACTCAAGCGCCCCACTGAAAAAATCCTGTCTAAAATATGAGTGTATGGAGGCAGTTGTGAACAAGACGAAATATTACACAGAATTTGTTGCTTGAGATATTAGGCCTTATTTAATGCAAATTTTGGTCGCTGATTCTAAATATGCCATCAGTTTTTCTCTATCAGCTCTGTTTATAGAGATAAGATATACCCCTAATTCCTATGCATACAACCAATCAGGCACAAGGATTGATGACTACAAATCATTATTGTTGCCTTTTTTATATAAAAAATGGCTTCATACACGTAGAATGTGTTTATTTATGATTAAATCACATCCAAAAAATCAGATAATGGTAAAACAAACATAGAAAGTTATATATCATTGATATAATGTTCATTTTCTCAGACATCTCACGTTTTAAAGACTTCTTGTTGTGAGCTGCCCCAGGACAACACGTTGAATGGTCCAGCAGTAATCCTCCATCATATGGGGATCCCAGTGTCCCCAGTATGGGTATCCCAGTGTCCTCGGTTCTTCCATGGTTCTTAACTCTTGGTGGGATCATTCACCCAGTTCCTCACTTAGGTCACCAAGGTTGTCTGGGAAACGATCCAAGTGATTGTGGAGGTAATGCATTCTGATGTTCATTTTACAGCCAAGTTGACGGAAAGAAGAGATCATGTTCTCCACTAGTTCAGGGCAGCTATCAGTTTTATGGTTCTCAAGAAAATTCCTTACAACCTGAGTGAACGAAGGCCATGCATCTGCCTCAGCATTGGTCACTGAATCTTGGAAATGTGGGTATTTCATGAGTTCCCTGATTTGCGGCCCGTCGAAAATACCTGCCTTCACCTTCTTCATGCTGGAAATCTTCTGCATATGTAGTCAAAGCAGAGTCCCCTTCTTTGTTCAAAGCCTTCACAAACTGTTTCATTAAACATCAAACCTAATTTGATGTACATTGGTGGTAAAATAATCTTATCTCTGTCAACCAAGTGTTCTGTGATTACATTCTTTTCTCCAGCCACCATGTTTTCTCTCAGAGGCCATTGTTTTCTTACCCAGTGCTCACCTTAGCTTTACTATCCCAGAGACAGATAAAGCAGGAATACTTGTTGTATCCACTCTGCTTACCCAGGAGAAAAAACACTATCTTAAGATCCACACACATTAGCCATTAGTGATGACGGTATGATATCTTCTGTAAGACCAGGGCGATTGTTTCCTGCTGTTCAGTCATCTTAGTTGAGTGACCAATTGTGACTGATCCATATTTGTTGCCATTGTGTAGAAGCACAACATTTTGAACTCCTCTTAGAACTATCTATGCTCATGAGAGGTACATTTATTGATAAATGCATTATCACAAAAACTATCGCTGCTAGAAGGAATGAAGGTCATATTATTATTCAGTGGCGTGAATATACCTAGAATCATGTTTAAAATCTGAGGCACCAAAGCATTTTTCTAAATCTGTTCCTCTGTGAATTACAGATCAAGCAAGGGATAAAGGAACAGATTTAAAAGAAGTAGAGGAATGCAGTAACGAGTCGTCAGTGCATCCGTGTATCTGGTTATTTACCGAAGAAAAGAAATCGTTAATGAAAAAGAGACAGAGTGCAGAAGGTGATACAGAACCCTGAAGAACACCACTGTAGGTAAGGATAGAGAGACAGACCGACTCATCAACAGTTATGGAGATAGACCAGCCAGAGAGAAAGCCAGACATGAGAGAAAACAGAAGAAAGAAGCCTAATGGTAGCTTGGATATCAGTTCTGCTTGCGAGATACCAAGGGATATATCTATAGACTCCCCGAAGTCTTTATAAGAGAAGACCATATGTTTGTAATATAGGAAGGATGTTACCAGTGGATCTCACTACACGAAAGAAAAGAAAACTATAAGATTCAAAGTATTGAAGGAAATGAAAGTCGAGGAAAGATCCAAAGATTGTAGAGATAATTGAAGTCGAACGATAAGGACAATATTTAGAGGGATTAGGACGGTTTGGGGATAGACTGTACCCATACCAGGAAGGAAAACTTCTAGTTTCAAGAATGAAGGGAAAGAGACGAGTAAGCAAGGCCGCGTGTTCAGATGCACGTACACTCCTCCAACACAAGAGGCGAGCCCCGCATACTCCCTGGGGCGGGGGAGGAGGCAACGTTGTGACGCCTCCTTCATTGATCTTATGTAAGCTGCCAGAATACATAATCTTTTCTTGAGCCTTTTTCATCAACGTTACGTCGCCATTGGGTTAGTGTAGAGGGAACGTTAAAGTCATGTAAGGGAGAGTCAGAGGAAAGAACGGAAACCGTTAAGTGTTGCTTTGTTGGTAAGGGACAGCTTTAGTATTGGTCTGACGGAAAAGCGAAAAAAAACAGGAAGAACAACAGCAATTCTGGTCAACAGCCATGAAAACATAACAGTGGAAGTAAAGGAGAGGTAACAACACTTTCTTCAGGTAAAGGAGCACTTTACCTTACAAATGAAATACAGTGATTTCATGCGAAGATGGAAGCTGAATGCGATAGGAAGGAGGAAAGGTGTTTGCAGGTCCTACATGCCGGTCCCTAAGCCAGAGTGAGCTTGATACAGGAATGGTTGAACCATGGGTCGGAGGCAGGAAGCAGGGATACAGAACCCCTGCCTCACATCAGTAAATATTATTATTTACCCAACATAGAAAGAACTACTACTGCTGTCCGGGGAGAGGCGGAACCCCTCCCCAGGAAAATGAATTTGATGAAAATTGACATCTAATGCTCGTCCAGTGAGCGCTATTTAGAACTCCCAGTTTCGGCTATTACAGGGGTAGCCGGCGGGGGAAACGTAGCAAGTGTAGAAGCAACTAAGAGGCATTCACATGAGTGTAGCCAGGTGAACTAATTAAAGGTCCGAAAGATCAGAGGTTGAAAAATATATTCAGGATGTCGAGTAAATGGTCGTGATTATGGGTAATATGAGCAGGGTGGTTGATAATTTGCCACGAATCATTAAAAAATTGAAAACGTGATGTCTTTAATCCCAACATATATTTGGGATATTTTCAGCCATCCCTTGTAACATACTGTCATACATAGCAAATGCAGAACCTCAACTTACGTGTGTCACAGCCACGTGGGAGGGATCAAGCATGTCCAGGAAGAACAGGAAGGTTGTAGAGTGAGGAGAGCAGTAAGTGAAACAGATAAACAGTTACTATTATGAGAGACAAACCTGAAGCCAGATGATGGTACAGACACGAGATTCAAGGTCCACAAGACCTGCCACACGCGTGGTGGTGCTACCTACACTATACGTCAATTCCTTCTCTGATGTGAGTCGTGAGTGAAGGTTATTGATATTAAACAAAGAAGACATCATGAGACAGTTGAGTCTCCAAGAATAGGTACTGCCAGTAGGGTGGTCAGAGTAAGGGTTCATGACCTTGCACATGCTGGTGAATGATCGGCTAAAATAAATCATTTTAATCAGAGGAAAATAAATTGTATTAAGACTATGTACCACCATTACCAACACTCTTCCTCTCCTAGGAGCAAAGACAGGAAGCACTCTGGAGATTATCTTCAACCTAAGACGCTGAAAACGAGGAATGGTACACATGTAAGACTATGTAACAGTGTGCTTTATGATTTATCATAAGAAAATGGAGAAGAAAAAGATTGAGAAAATATAAATCAAAAGAAAAATGTAGGACAGATGTACAGTGCATGTAGGGAGATGTTATGAAGTCTCGGTGACTTAGCTTTCAGTGAGGCAGAGAGAAACCAATTATTCTGACCTGGGTAATGTACCATAGTTGTGGACACGACTCAACACACCTTAGTAGGGACCCCTCACGACCTACAAGGTTACTCTGATGATGGATGTATCAGATGAGCAGGGGTCTTAAGAGCAGGGGATAAGACTTTATCATTTGAGCCATACCTTACAATGACAGCCAAGTTAGACACGTCTGAGTGTAAGCACGTAACATCTGTATTACTAGTTGCATATATATATATATCAAGATTGATGCTTTTGTTTCCAATATACTCGGCAGATTTAAGTTGCATTTAAGTGTCTGTGTCCGTTATCATTAACATTAAATAGATTAGACAAGTTAGTATTTCTATGCCTGTGTATATGCGTGTTTGTGCCCAAGTACGTCCATTTGTAGAATGTGTATTTACATGTACACCAAAAAAGAGTATTTAAGATTAAGGGCACAAGTGTGAGGGACGTATAATTACATATAAATAATGAGGGAACATTTGAGATATTTAGTGTAAGTGAGCATTTGAGTACATGCGAGAGTTCATTATTTATGAGCATATTTCGGAGCAGATGTTGTAGGTTGAACTAGCGATGAGATTTAAACACATGGGTTCAGATCGGCAAGTTTCCGTGTGTGTATAAAATTTCCCCAGTCTGTACTTAACTGTAATGAGTCTGTAATTGTATAGGAAAATATTATTTATGAAACGGTACACACAATCAAAAAATATTCATCTTTATAATTTTGTGTTAGACAATTTGACACAACGAACATTTGACTAATGCTTTAAGATCTCGCCACACATCAGCAGGCTTGCTTTATAGATACAGTAAGATACAGGTGGCCAGCGACATGACCTATCATTGGTCATAATACACGTGTCTTGTGCATGTTATCTAAATGGTTAAGTTAAATGCAATTGAAGACGATGGATTATGATGATCATCCATGTGTGTGGTGCCACGCACTGTAAACATTGTGTACCGTAACTGTTAATGTTAGAAACGTACATGTGTGTGCATGGTTAACATGACAGTGTACCAACACTGTCACGTAATATTATCTTAACTGTCATTTACGTCATGAAATAAGATATCCTGATAGAATATTGACAACTTATGACAGCAAATTCCAAATGTTGCAGGGTGATTATACAGACATTAAATGTTGCAGGGTGATTATACAGACATTAAATGAAACGAAATCAGATGAATAATTCAGGGACAAGACAACACTATTGTATCATGGCTGCAGACAGATCATACTGGATGTATAAGGCTCCCAGACTGGTCATACTGGATGTATATGGCTCCCGAACAGGTCATGGTGGATGTATATGGCTGCCAGAGTGGTCATGCTGGATGTATGTGGCTGCCAGAGTGGTCATGCTGGATGTATGTGGCTGCCAGAGTGGTCATGCTGGATGTATGTGGCTGCCAGAGTGGTCATGCTGGATGTATGTGGCTGCCAGAGTGGTCATGCTGGATGTATGTGGCTGCCAGAGTGGTCATGCTGGATTTATGTGGCTGCCAGACTGGTCATGCTGGATGTATGTGGCTGCCAGAGTGGTCATGCTGGATTTATGTGGCTGCCAGAGTGGTCATGCTGGATGTATGTGGCTGCCAGACTGGTCATGCTGGATGTATGTGGCTGCCAGACTGGTCATGCTGGATGTATGTGGCTGCCAGACTGGTCATGCTGGATGTATGTGGCTGCCAGACTGGTCATGCTGGATGTATGTGGCTGCCAGACTGGTCATGCTGGATGTATGTGGCTGCCAGACAGGTCATGCAGGATATATATGGCTGCCAGGCAGGTCGTGATGGATGTATAATGGCTGCCAGACAGGTCATGATGGATGTATGTGGCTGCCAGACAGGTCGTGATGGATGTATATGGCTGCCAGACAGGTCGTGATGGATGTATATGGCTGCCAGACAGGTCGTGATGGATGTATATGGCTGCCAGACTGGTCATGCTGGATATACTGAACGTATGTCATAACATGTTGACAATCTTATCATCATGTATGAGTTCTACATTGATGAAGGTACGAGTATTGTGTACCTTGGTGGCTGACGGGAACTTGACAGAAGGCAACAGTGACGACCCTGATAGTTAACCATACACCTAACTATACAGTAGATAGTAACGTCCTTTATGCCTGAAAATTTGCAGATTTCGACCGTTTGATATGTATGAGTAAGGGTGTGTTGTGCCGATTCTTATACACGCATTTATCGAACTGTGGACCTTATCACGTGTTTCGCAACGTCAGTATTGTGTTTCGAGCACGTAAGATGAAGAAAATGTCATGTATTGTTTCAGGATCCGGGGCACGCAACAGCTATAGTACAGAGATATAACAAGTATTAACATATAGTATATTCGGATATTATATGGTATACTCTCACCTCCTGTCATTTCTCCTAATCCTATATGGCAAGTGACGTCTGTACTGTACGTCTCTATGTGCGTGAAACATTGTATGAATGTTGTATATAATGTTTTCACGCAGAAATAACGCAACATGTTTATTACACATCTCCTTGGTTGCTAGCACAGAGAGAAGCCACTTTAATGATCAGGAAATGTGCCTCCCAATAGTGAGAGTCGTATTGTACATCTAACATTCACTGGACTCATTCATACCTTTTGCACTGTGTTGACCCATCTATGTGTGTAGCACTGTGTTGACCCATCTATGTTTGTAGCACTGTGTTGACCCATCTATGTGTGTAGCACTGTGTTGACCCATCTATGTGTGTGTACTCATATCTAAGAAAGTTGGTTGGGAGACTATCCTGAACTGCCGAACTTGGTTATCCAGCAAGTTCTACAAGATATCAGAATAGTATAGTCAGGATGGAGATACGTTGATATCATAGGTAAAGGTAACTGTGTAGGTGAGAATATACCATAGATTCACAAGGTCGAGAGTAGCAAAATACGTCGTGGAAAGAGGATGGGTAGGTTGGGTGCTACGCTGTCCAGGTTACCACATGGCCGCTGATACAGTGCATGATGACAGCTTCATGAAAAATGTTAGAGTTCTACACTGATGTTAGACATTGTGAGAGCAGGCAACTTAGTGATCAAGGAGAGAACGTACACCAGGTGTAGCACATGACTGCTCACACAGAGAAGGTACACCAGGTGCAACACATGACTGATCACACAGAGAACGTACACCAGGTGTAGCACATGACTGCTCACACAGAGAAGGTACACCAGGTGTAGCACATGACTGATCACACAGAGAAGGTACACCAGGTGCAACACATGACTGATCACACAGAGAAGGTACACCAGGTGTAGCACATGACTGCTCACACAGAGAAGGTACACCAGGTGTAGCACATGACTGATCACACAGAGAAGGTACACCAGGTGCAACACATGACTGATCACACAGAGAAGGTACACCAGGTGTAGCACATGACTGATCACACAGAGAAGGTACACCAGGTGCAACACATGACTGATCACACAGAGAAGGTACACCAGGTGCAACACATGACTGATCACACCAGGCGACAGGGAGAAGGTGAGCCGCTCAGGGTTGTGTGTGTGGTCACCAGTGTCGTTCATAATGTATGTTGATGATCATATATCAGATGATCTCTGAACCATGTTGATGATCCCATCATGATGATGATCCCATCATGATGATGATACAATCATGATGATGATCCATCATGATGATCCCATCATGATGATGATCCCATCATGATGATGATACAATCATGATGATGATTCCATCATGATGATGATACAATCATGATGATGATTCCTTCATCTTGATGACATCATCATCGTGATGATGCCATTATGCTGATGACAGCATATGACTGAGGTAATGCATGTGGATAGCAAGTTGTTGACGTCAGAGGAAATGTGGAAAAAAAAGGAAGTACATGACACGAGACACTTGGGTGTCAACCGTGATGTGGGCATGTGGCTCAGCAGGGGAGGAGGGGGTGGTAAAGGCTGCTGGTACATAGGGAATTCATCCTGTGTGGCAACAGAAAGGAAGTGAAGCGATATGTGAGGGACGGCCTCCCAACCAACGTGCACAAATACATTATCAACTACTGCCTACTGAACATACAAGCGCATATATATATATATATATATATATATATATATATATATATATATATATATATATATATATATATATATATATATATATATATATATATATATATATATATATATTGGAAAGGATCACAATTTGGCACGTGGTCAAGATATTCCTATGAGTCCACGGGGAAAATGAAACACGATAAGTTCCCAAGTGCACTTTCGTGTAATAATCACATCATCAGGAGAGACACAAGAGAGAAACAAAAGTCAGATGATATACATCGAAAAGACGAAGGTAGAACGCCATTTGGTAAACATTTGATTGTCCAAAACATACAACGAGCGTTCATAAACCTATCATTTTACAAATTTTGTTAACAATAAAGTTATCTAATTTGTATAGACCATCACTAATATTAAGATTACAATTCTTTGTGTATTTGATAATAGAAGATTCAGTGATATTTCTCTTGGAAACAGAGTTAGAGTTAATAACTGAGATGGCATTATTCCAGTCAATACAATGATCATAGTTTTTAACGTATTGTGGACTCATAGGAATATATATATATATATATATATATATATATATATATATATATATATATATATATATATATATATATATATATATATATATATATATATATATATATTATCTATTTATTATACTTTGTCGCTGTCTCCCGCGTTAGCGAGGTAGCGCAAGGAAACAGACGAAAGAATGGCCAACCCACCCACATACACATGTATATATATACACGTCCACACACGGAAATATACGTACCTATACACCTCAAAGTATACATATATATATACATACACAGACATATGCATATATACACATGTACATAATTCATACTTGCTGCCTTTATTCACTTCAGTCGCCACCACGCCACACATGAAATGACAACCCCCTCCCTCCCCCAGCATGCGCGCGAGGTAACACTAGGAAAAGACAACAAAGGCCACATTCCTTCACACTCAATCTCTAGCTGTCATGTATATTGCACCGAAACCAGCTCCCTTTCCACATCCAGACCCAACAAAACTTTCCATGGTTTACCCCAGACGCTTCACATGCCCTGCTTCAATCCATTGACAGCACGTCGATCCCGGTATACCACATCATTCCAATTCACTCCATTTCTTGCACGCCTTTCACCCTCCAGCATGTTCAGGCCCCGATCGCAAAAATATCTTTTCACTCCATATTTGCACCTCCAATTTGGTCTCCCACTTCTCCTTGTTCCCTCCACCTCTGAGACATATATCCTCTTTGTCAATCTTTCCTCACTCATTCTCTTCATGTGACCAAACCATTGCAATACACCCTCTTTTGCTCTCTCAACCACACTCATTTTATTACCACACATCTCTCTTACCCCTTTCGTTACTTACTCGATCAAACCACCTCACACCACATATTGTCCTCAAACATCTAATTTCCAACACATCCACCCTCCTCCGCACACCTCTATCTATAGCCCACGCATCGCAACCATATAACATTGTTAGAACCACTATTCCTTCAAACATACCCATTTTTGCTTTCCGAGATAATGTTCTCGCCTTCCACACATTTTTCAACGCTCCCAGAACTTTCGCCCCCTCCCCCACCCTATGACTCACTGCCACTTCCATGGTTCAATCCGCTACTAAATCCACTCCTAGATATCTAAAACACTTTACTTCCTCCAGTTTTTCTCCATTCAAACTTACCTCCCAGTTGACATATCCCTCAACCCTACTGTACCTAATAACCTTGCTCTTATTCACATTTACTCTCAGCTTTCTTCTTTCACACACTTTACTAAACTCAGTCACCAGCTTCTGCAGTTTCTCACATGAATCAGCCACCAGCGCTGTGTCATCATCGAGCAACAACTGACTCACTCCCCAAGCTCTCTCATCCACAACAGACTGCATACTTGCCCCTCTCTCCAAAACTCTTGCATTCACCTCCCTAACAACCCCATCCATAAACAAATTAAACAACCATGGAAACATCACACATTCCTGCCGCAAACCTACATTCACTGAGAACCAATCGCTTTCCTCTCTTCCTACTCGTACGCATGCCTTACATCCTCGATAAAAACTTTTCACTGCTTCTAACAACTTGCCTCCCACACCATATATTCGTAATACCTTCCACAGAGCATCTCTATCAACTCTATCATATGCCTTCTCCAGATCCATAAATGCCATATACAAATCCATTCGCTCTTCTAAGCATTTCTCACATACATTCTTTAAAGCAAACACCTGATCCACACATCCTCTACTTCTGAAACCACACTGCTCTTCCCCAATCTGATGCTCTGTACATACCTTCACCCTCTCAATCAATACCCTCCCATATGACTTTCCAGGAGTACTCAACAAACTTATACCTCTTTAATTTGAGCACTCACGTTTATCACCTTTGCCTTTGTACAATGGCACTATGCATATGCAATGCGCCAATCCTCAGGCACCTCACCATGAGTCATACATACATTAAATATCCCTACTAACCAGTCAACAACACAGTCACCCCTTTCTTAATAAATCCCACTGCAATACCATCGAAACCGCTGCCTTGCCGGCTTTCATCTTCCGCAAAGCGTTTACTACCTCTTCTCTGTTTACCAAATCATTCTACCTAACCCTCTCACTTCGCACACCACCTCTCATTTTAAACCAGGTATTCCCAATCGTCAGCCCTTTTTCAGCACATAAATCTACAAGCTCTTCACCATTTCCATTTACAACACTTAAAACCCCATCTACACCAATTAGTCCCTCAACTGCCACATTGCTCACTTTTGCATTCAAATCACCCATCACTATAACCCGGTCTCGTGCATCAAAACTACTAACACACTCACTCAGCT
This sequence comes from Panulirus ornatus, assembly GCF_036320965.1. NCBI lineage: Eukaryota > Metazoa > Arthropoda > Malacostraca > Decapoda > Palinuridae > Panulirus > Panulirus ornatus. Next base: position 2,668,595 of record NC_092224.1, on the reverse strand, counting down.
GCTCGCAAAACACTTGCCTCTCATGATCTTTCTTCTCATGCCCAAGTGCATATGCACCAATAATCACCCATCTCTCTCCATCCACTCTCAGTTTTACACATATCAATCTAGAGTTTACTTTCTTACATTCTATCGCATACTCCCACCACTACTGTTTCAAGAGTAGTGCTATTCCTTCCCTTGCTCTTGTCCTCTCATCAACCCCTGACTTTACTCCAAAAACATTCCAAACCACTCTTCCCCTTTACGCTTGAGCTTCGTTTCACTCAGAGCCAAAACATCCAGGTTTCTTTCCTCCAGTATTCTACCTATCTCTCCTTTTTTCTAATCTTGATTACATCCACACACATTTAGACACCCCAATCTGAGCCTTCGAGGAGGATGAGCACTCCCTGCGTGACTCCTTCTTCTGTTTCCCCTCTTAGAAAGTTAAAATACAAGGGGGGGAGGGTCTCTAGCCCCCCGCTCCCGTCCCCTTTTGTCGTCTTTTACGACACGTGAGGAATGCGTGGGAAGTATTCTTTCTGTTCTATCCCCAGGGATAATATATATATATATATATATATATATATATATATATATATATATATATATATATATATATTTATATATATATATATATATATATATATATATATATATATATATATATATATATATATATATATATATATATATTTTTTTTTTTTTTTTTTTTTTGCGAGGTAGCGCAAGGAAACAGACGAAAGAAATGGCCCACACCCCCCCCATACACATGCACATACACACGTCCACACACGCAAATATACATACCTACACAGCTTTCCATGGTTTACCCCGGACGCTTCACATGCCTTGATTCAATCCACTGACAGCACGTCAACCCCGGTATACCACATCGCTCCACTTCACTCTATTCCTTGCCCTCCTTTCACCCTCCTGCATGTTCAGGCCCCGATCACACAAAATCCTTTTCACTCCATCTTTCCACCTCCATTTGGTCTCCCTCTTCTCCTCGTTCCCTCCACCTCCGACACATATATCCTCTTGGTCAATCTTTCCTCACTCATTCTCTCCATGTGCCCAAACCATTTCAAAACACCCTCTTCTGCTCTCTCAACCACGCTCTTTTTATTTCCACACATCTCTCTTACCCTTACGTTACTTACTCGATCAAACCACCTCACACCACACATTGTCCTCAAACATCTCATTTCCAGCACATCCATCCTCCTGCGCACAACTCTATCCATAGCCCACGCCTCGCAACCATACAACATTGTTGGAACTACTATTCCTTCAAACATACCCATTTTTGCTTTCCGGGATAATGTTCTCGACTTCCACACATTTTTCAAGGCTCCCAAAATTTTCGCCCCCTCCCCCACCCTATGATCCACTTCCGCTTCCATGGTTCCATCCGCTGACAGATCCACTCCCAGATATCTAAAACACTTCACTTCCTCCAGTTTTTCACCATTCAAACTCACCTCCCAATTGACTTGACCCTCAACCCTACTGTACCTAATAACCTTGCTCTTATTCACATTTACTCTTAACTTTCTTCTTCCACACACTTTACCAAACTCCGTCACCAGCTTCTGCAGTTTCCTCACATGAATCAGCCACCAGCGCTGTATCATCAGCGAACAACAACTGACTCACTTCCAAGCTCTCTCATCCCCAACAGACTTCATACTTGCCCCTCTTTCCAAAACTCTTGCATTTACCTCCCTAACAACCCCATCCATAAACAAATTAAACAACCATGGAGACATCACACACCCCTGCCGCAAACCTACATTCACTGTATATATATATATATATATATATATATATATATATATATATATATATGTGTGTGTATATATACATATATATCTCCCTTACCGTACCGTTTAAGTACATAACGTGCGGTGTTGGTCGTAACTTGTACACAACCAGCCGTAGAAGGAAGATAATGACGGAGATTGTTAACACGCTAACCCATCCTTGCCACAAGAGTGATGACCCTCCCAGGTCACCACACTCAGGCACCTCTAATATCCTCCAGGTCCGCTAGGAGTGCCCTACCATCTTCTCTCCAGCTGATGGAGGGTCACTGGATGACATGATCCAGCTGTGACTGGCGGGGCTGGTCACTGGTAGCTATAATGAGGGATAGTGGTTGTATCGGGGGTGGCCGCTCGCTGCTGCAGACCAGCGTCCGACCAGTCCAGTTTTTCTCCTCTCCGCCGTGTGTGTGTGTGTGTGTGTGTGTGTGTGTCAAACGGTCGGTAAGGGTCCTCCACCCGTACGGTGTCAAAGGCCATTCCATCATACCTCAGGGTCGTACCCTTGTCTTCAGGAGCTGTACTCTCCTGCTCAAAGGTCGTACCGTCGTGCTCAAGAAATGTACTGCAGTGCTCAGGGTTGTACCGTCGTGCTTACGTGGTCCATTTCCGAACATAAAGTATTGAAACACTGGGAAAACTGATATTCTACCTTCCTAAACCAATCTTCTTCCCTTTGTAAACTTGTGGTCCATACACAGTATTAACAGTTTCCTTACCAACAACAATAATGATAACTAAACATCAGAAAACCTCCACACTGAGGCCTGTGCCTGGTGATGATAAATGGGTCTCATGGAAGCTTTCGTGAGAACTTCAAGTCCTGGTTGATGTGTGAGGCTGAAATATGGGTGTGATGATGTGTGGGCGTAATAACGTATGTGCGTAATGGGGCGTCGGTATAGATTTAGGCGTAGGATCAGGGAATCGGGCGGGTGGGACTGCGTTCACGTGTCATGAAATATGCCCACACGATTTACAACTAGTGTAACGTAGGTATGAGTGTACCTGGGTGTCACGGAGTGTATAACGTAGGTATGAGTGTACCTGGGTGTCACGGTGTGTATAACGTAGGTATGAGTGTACCTGGGTGTCACGGAGTGTATAACGTAGGTATGAGTGCTTCTGGGTGTCACGGTGTGTATAACGTAGGTATGAGTGTACCTGCGTGTCACGGTGTGTATAACGTAGGTGTGAGTGTACCTGGGTGTCACGGTGTGTAAGGATAGGTTAACCAAGATGTAGTCATGTGTGTAATCTGTGTAATTAGATCCCACACTTACACGTGTAGAGATGTGCACTTTTTTACGTACACAGTAGAATGTACACACAGGCAAAAACGTTTTTGCCATTCCCGCGGCCAGCCAGCCAACCAGCCAGCCAGATATCACCATATAGCCGCAGGGGACCATACAGCTGCGGCAGCTGAGCCGCATCTGCCGCACGTGTCGCTAATTACCTTAATCTGGAGACTATGCGGAAAATGTTCCATACACTCTCATGTTGAGCGGGTAATTAAGTACAGGATGACGACCAATAATACAGTCATAATGGCCTGGAATATGCATTCTAATGTGATCTCCGCAGGATACACCCACCTGCTGGGTATAGGCACCGTATGTGTGCGTGTCTGTGTCTGTCTGTGTCTGTCTGTATGTATGTACGTCTGTGATATGCGATTTGTCTAATAAAGGGAGGGATTTTTATACTCTTGGGGACCCGTCTCTTGAACGTTCTCTACTATCATGCAACTTTTGAAACTACCGTGTCCTGTCCTCTGTGACTGTATTTTCATTCAGTTTATTCCATTCATCGAATGCCCTTATACAATAACGGTACTTCTGTAACTTCTTTCTAACAAGATCTTTCTTAACTTTCTTATCACACCCTCTAGTTCTTCCTTCCTTGCTTTTTTCAAAGTTGTGCTGAGACTAGGTCGCTCCTTACTCTTCTACCTTCCATGGTGGGCAAATCTAAGGTCTTTGGCATTTCCCTGTAACTTGTTTTTCTTACTTCTTTGTTGCTATCCTCTAGATCTTCTCTAAGAGTTCTATGTAATTCTTCAGGTGCGGTGTCCAGCTTGAGTAGTATATTTCCCTGTAACTTGTTTTTCTTACTTCCTTGTTGCTATCCTCTAGATCTTCTCTAAGAGTTCTATGTAATTCTTCAGGTGCGGTGTCCAGCTTGAGTAGTATATTCTAGTTTTGGCCTAATGTAGGAAGTGAACAGCTTGCTGGATATCTCCTAATCTGTAAACTTGAACGCTATTCTAGTATTTGCTAGCCGCCAGTTTGTCTCCTATAGTGTTCTAAAGTGGGACTCTGGCAACAGGTTGAGGGCTAGGTCAACTCCCATGTCTCTCTCATACACATATTCCTGTAGTTTATTTCCTGCTAAACAATATTCACACGGAGGCCTTCTATCACAGGGAGCCATCCACCTTACTTTACTCCGAGTGAACTTCATCTATTACCTTTGGGTATATCTAGGTCCCCTTGTAAGTTAATGCTAACCACCTCACTTTTTACTTCCCTTGTGAACTTTATATCACCTGCAAACATGTCTAGGTAATAGTTCATACCTTCTGGCAAGTCATTCACATAGATCAAGAAGAGTAATGATCTCAGAACAGAACCCTGTGGCACTCCAATGATAACCTCAGTCCATTTCGAGGCCTCTCTGACGTGTGTCCTTTGCTCCCTTCAACTAAATTTTCTATCCATCTTGTTCCCGCTAGGTGATGCAGCTGCTTGATAAGCCTCCCTTGAGGGAAATGCTTTCTTGCAAAACAGATAAAAACGATCCATCCAGTCTTCCCTTTTGTCTAAAACCAAGTTTACTCTCTCGTAGAAATCTTGGAGGTTATCTACACATGATCTCTCACTTAAACCGTTTTGTCTGTCACTCGGGTAACTTCTCTTTGGGAAGTCATCCAGTTAAGATTATCTGTCCCACGACCTCGCAGACTATATCCGTCAAGTAGACTGGCTTGTAGTCAGTTTCTCTTCCCCGACTCCTTTCTTATTGATCGGTTTTACGTTTGCCCTTCCCTGCTACCTTGGCAAACTACCTTTTTCCAGTGACATTTTGAACAGTATTTCAGGAGGTCTGGTGAGTGTATAAGGATACACTTCTAGCTAATGCGGTGAAATGTCATCAGGAGCGTGAGACTTGTATGGGTCAAGACCCCTCAGTATTCAGTTTGTGTCTCTGCTGGATATCTCATTGCCTTCTAAAACCTCCCATTCCATGTCATTGGTGCTGTGGCAATCGTGTCTTCCACTGTGAAATTACTTTAGAACTTATCATTCAGTAGTTCACATGTCCTTACATCATCCTGTTTGAGGGATTAAGGCGTAACGCCTTAATCCCTCAAACTGATTAGCTGCTATTCAACTGACAATTCACTCCCGATGGCTGTAGTGTCACCCACATCTTCGTCACAGAATATCTCGACGCTCTTTAGCATTTAGACATCTTTAATTGAACCATCCTTCCTTCTGACTCATCCTTACCTCTGTATATGAGGCTACAGGCACCCAAGCCCCTACTCCACTGTGAATTTTACAGAGCCTTTCACCAAATGCTATAGTTCATGGCTAGTGATCTGTGTTTCTAGTCTATGTTACCATATATAGTTTTCACAATTGTGTTTCTTCTTTAAGTGTTGTTTCATCTCTGCTCTTTCAACATCCTCCTTTACCATATACTCAAACTTAAGCGTTCACTGCTATTTTGGTACAGGAAATGTTCCTATATATATTAAAAACCTGCGTCTTCATGACTCCTTATCACCATGAGAATCCAAATTTTCCCAGACTATCTCTTTAAAACTGAAATCCCATATTATCAGCACTGATATATCATCTCTAATAAGTGAGTGTTTTACTGCTTCATGTAACATGCTGATTGTTTCTTAGCTGTTCTCATGTTATATTTGTTCTGAATCGTTGAAATTCTTTGGAGGAGTATATGATACCATCTTTATTCACCTCTTACTTACAGTTACTCCTTCCGTTACATACTGTCTAAATGAACCATCTTCCACTGTTTCCCGAAACTTGCCATCATGTACACCTCCCTGCAGAACAGGTGGGATGTATCTCTTTAGTAAACTTTGTTTTCATGACTTCAGCAATACCAGGTGCACTCCAGCAATACCAGGTGCACTCCAACAGTACCGCGTGCACTCCAACAATACCAGGTGCACTCCAACAATACCAGGTGCACGCCAACAATATCAGGTGCACTTTCCCTCATACAGTCCTTGAATTCTTGCACTTTACCATAAACTACTAATCCATCAGCATTTGTAAGTATTACTTTCAGTCTGACATTACCATCACTCAAGTCTCCTGACCTCAGAGTGTTGCTTGAGTCCTCTTGTTGCCTTCAAACTGTCTTCTTTGCTTTTCTTCTTCTCTTTCCGTGATGTCTCACATTTGATGATTATCCCACTGATTGCACCTTGGCTATATGTACCATACCTTGCCCTAAGTACCTTATGTCTAGATGACTCTAAATCAAACTTAACCATAACTGGTCATCCCTGTACGTTTTGATTATAGCCAACAAATAATCTTTCTTTCATCACAGAATTAACGTCAAGCAGTTCCATAACCTTCAGTCATGAGCATTCATTCTTTCTTTCTCATTTCTTCATTATCTGGTGTACGGTTTTCTTCCAAATCAAAAATTAATCAGTGAATTACGACAGTCAACTTCCTACATTACTTTATTGTCCTTCTAGTTATGGTTTCCTCGACTTTCCGCTGAACTTAAGTGCTGATATCAACCTCTGTGCCGCTGACTATCTCTAACATCTCCCTTTTTACTAACAGAGACTCATTTCGTATTCCCTTTGCCTTCCTAAACATTTCAGCAACGAAGCCAAAAACTTGGATTGCTCCATCCCTAACAGCGCAGACTATTCTTTCTACAACTTCACTTAATTTCCTGTGCACCTCTGTATATCTCTAGGTCTATCTTCCACCGAATCAATCTTCATGCTTTGTGTTTGTTGACCGACTTTCCAAATTGCTGTGTTCACACTTCCTGCCTACTACTGTCCATAAGTTCTATAGGCATTATAGGTATGTTCTCCTTCTGAGCAGTTAGCCCCAAGGACATCTTAAAGAGACACATCTGACCTTTCTTGCTTTTCATTAAGTTCACTTTTCCTCTGGTTGCATACATTCTGAATCACCTCAACAAATTACAGTCGTTGTTCGTACCCAGTGATTGTATTTCTCCAATCCCTAATAAGTTGCTTCCGTACCTCATGACAACTTTAATGATCTAATTGTGGTAACATCTGATCCTGGTTTGTTGTCATTTCCAACATCTCCAGACTCTTGCTCTCTGATGACACGCTCTTGTTTTCTCCTCGTGGATCGAGTCACAACCACCTGGTCTCCATACTTTCAACTTGTTTGTGTACATTTCGGACAAAATATCATGCTGAAAACTATGAAAAATTTTATCCTCATTGGCTTTGCTAATGTTTGATAATAGGTTTAACTTAAACTGGCTAAGCTGGAATAAATTTCCCTGCCTTCTTTGAATGTGTGTGTGTGTGTGTGTGTGTGTGTGTGTGTGTGTGTGTGTGTGTGTGTGTGTGTGTGTGTGTGTGTGTGTTATGTGGAGCCACTTTTACTCTCGTGTTGCCCCGTTACGAAGTAGTAGTAGCAGTAGACCTTGGTAACCTGTTGTGTTGATTGACCCACCATTCTCCAATGTTTCCTATACTTGTCTTTGATAATAGTAACAATAACAATAATAATAATGATGATACTGATAATATAATAATAATAATGATAATAATTATGATGATGATAATAATAATGATAATAATTATGATGATGATAATAATAATAATAATAATAATAATAATAATAATGATAATAATAATAATAATAATAATAATAATAATAATAATAATAATGATAATAAAAATAATAATAATAACGATAATAATAATAATAATAATAATGATAATAATAATGATTATGATAATAATGATAATAAAAACAATGATGATAATAATAATAATAATAATAATAATAATAATAATAATAATAATAATAATGATAATAATAATAATAATAATAATAATAATAATAATAATAATAATGATAATAATAATAATAATAACGATAATAACAAAAATATTTGTTATCATCATTATTACTATTATCATAATTATTAATATTGATATTGTTATTATTGTTATTATTATCAAATCATTATTATCATCATTATTATTATTATCATTATCATTATTATTAGAAGAATAAACAGCTTTCGTAACCAAATACAACCAAAAGCTGATAAGATTAACAGCTATTACATTCACCACAAAAATCAGAGCAACAAAAAGGTGATCACAACAGTCTTTACATGTATGGTATGATTGAGGTCAATATATAACGTAATGATTTTTCAAGACGTCCACAGTGGTTGAGGTGGAGCTTTTCTTGTCGAGGTCTGAACTAGCTCGGATGGGGTCGATGCAGTGGTGGCGTTGAACTGTAACTCGAGGACGACTGATCTCAGGTGGCAAGATATGACGGTGGCGGAAACTGCTTAATCTTGACATGACTGAAGAAATAAGACCCTATGCTTATGGCATTGAATGAACTCATGGATGAACGTACAGGTGAATATGCAAGTGGAATATTCTCGCTGGTTAAAAATAGAAAGATAAACCATGAAAGTACGGGAAACCCATCTGTGTTGTGAGTCTGGCCATTCTCAAGCTCGCTTCTCTTGCCTTGATGTCTTGTTCCTCTACGCTAGTCTGTCCGGAGCTGCAACCCCTCCCCCTTTTTCCCCCATCATCACCCCGCAATCATACCACTTAGCCACGTAAACCGCTCATGAAAACAAACACCACAAACATCAGCTCACACAATCCAGCTCCAGTGTATAGGAGGGGAGGAGCGGGGTGAGGGTGGCCAGAGTCGGGATCGCATAACGAGGTGCATTAAAAGCCCCCCAGCTGCAGCGGCGGTATTATCGGTGGTAAGAGTGTAGAGGGTGTGTGTGTGTGTGTGTGTGTGTGGACGAGACTATTGTGGAGGCGCCCGCCACTTGGCAGCCCCAGTGTTAGGGTGGGTTGGCTCTGTCCCCAGGATTATGGTCGGTAATCTCATTAATGGGTAAGTGATCGGAAACTACCGCTCGCCTACTAGCTCCCCCAACTGCATTCCCATGCTCTTAAAACACCGTTCCCTCCCGGGACCTTTGTTCAGGCCAGCCTCCTACTGTTTTTCTATGGCCTCCTGCACCGGCCGCTTCACGCCTCAGTTCTCAACAATCACGTGCAGTTTTTATGGGTACAGGGCAGGTTTTGCCCTCATGAAGGATGGCATCCTGTCATCCAAGGTAGCAACTTCATTTGTTTCTCAGAGTAACACACAACTCTGTCTGGGGGAAATAACACGGCGAACTTTGACCACTTGAGCACTGCTGTATGACTTTGCGTACGATGGCTCAGCCTCAGATAAGTATATAAACTACTTGTTCGCTGTTTCCCGCACTAGCGAAGTGGCGCCAGGAACATACAAAGAAAGACCGCATTCGCTCACATCCATTCTCTTGGTGGATGTGTGGGTATTATATATCGAAATGCTACAGTCACGGTCATAGGTAAATTCTCATCGAAACCAGGTCTTTAGAGAGAGAGAGAGAGAGAGAGAGAGAGAGAGAGAGAGAGAGAGAGAGAGAGAGAGAGAGAGAGAGAGAGAGAGAGAGAGAGAGAGAGAGTTAAAAAGATAAAGGGGTAAGAGAATGAAAAATTTCTTTTGTGACAGACCAACTCATACCTGGTAGGGGACGCGAGATGCATAGAGTTCCACTGCTTAGTGTAAGTTAACTGACAGATCTGACAATAACACACATTTGAGGTACAGGCAGGTTACACAGCAGTCATGTGACACATTGACTTGTCGTGTATTCCGTGGCCTAGGCAATGGCTGGAGCAAACAAGTACCCGAATTACGGGAGGAGAAACCGAAATCGTAGCTGTAGAAAAAGGAAAGAGAGCTACCACAGCTGCATGGGATAAGTGGGTTTAATTTGTTATCTGACGGGAGAGTTGACAGGTTAGGTTACTTAGACAGGCCTCAGTTATGAGGTTTTATAGTACCAGAACCTTCCCAAATGTGGGAATAGAATTTTGCAGAACACCGTATGAATTATTTGCACAATCAGAACAACTGTTCAACAGAGCAGAATCTTTGGCCTTTTTTGAAAGCCATCCTCAGTTGACTATGTATTGCAGGGTTTCCAAAATTAATTAAGGGTTACGGGTTACTGTGCTCAGTGGTGGAATTATGCAGCTATCAAAGGAGATAGAAAAGTTGTAATCTTAGAGAGGAAAATACGTATAACTTGGCTTTGGAGCGTCAAAGCTAAGAGGTTACGTCTGTTCCAATGGACAGTCCTGTCTACATCTGAGATGCAGCAAGACTGCTGTGAATGTGACAAAAGACGAGGCGTAGATCGAAAGAGAAAAGACAAAGTAAATTTGAAAGTGATGCAAGAATGTAGGGACAAGTCGTCATTGAACGACGTCATTAGAGTGTATATATATATATATATATATATATATATATATATATATATATATATATATATATATATATATATTATCCCAGGGGATAGAGGATTAAGAATACTTCCCACGTATTCCCTGCGTGTCGTAGAAGGCGACTAAAAGGGGAGTGAGCGGGGGGCTGGAAATCCTCCCCTCTCGTTTTTTGTTTTTTTTTTTTTATTTTCCAAAAGAAGGAACAGAGGGGGGGCCAGGTGAGGATATTCCAAAAAAGGCCCAGTCCTCTGTTCTTAACGCTACCTCGCTAACGCGGGAAATGGCGAATAGTTTAAAAGAAAGAAAAGATATATATATATATATATATATATATATATATATATATATATATATATATATATATATATATATATATATATATATATATATATGTATGTATATTTATCTTATTTATTTATTTTGCTTTGTCGCTGTCTCCCGCGTTAGCGAGGTAGCGCAAGGAAACAGACGAAAGAATGGCCCAACCCACCCGCATTCACGTCCACACACGCAAATATACATACCTATACATCTTAACATATACATATATATACACACACACAGACATATACATATATACACATGTACATATTCATACTGTCTGCCTTTATTCATTCTCATCGCCACCCCGCCACACATGAAATAACAACCCCCTCCCCCATCATGTGCGCGAGGTAGCGCTAGGAAAAGACAACAAAGTCCACATTCGTTCACACTCAGTCTCTAGCTGTCATGGAATAATGCACCGAAACCACAGCTCCAGCTCCCTTTCCACATCCAGGCCCCACAAAACTTTCCATGTTTTACCCCAGACGCTTCACACGCCCTCGCTCAATCCATTGACAGCACGTCGACCCCGGTATACCACATCGTTCCAATTCACTCTATTCCTTGCACGCCTTTCACCCTCCTGCATGTTCAGGCCCCGATCACTCAAAATCTTTTTCATTCCATCTTTCCATCTCCTGTTTGGTCTCCCACTTCTCCTCGTTCCCCCCACCTCTGACACATATATCCTCTTGGTCAATCTTTCCTCACTCATTCTCTCCATGTTACCAAACCATTTCAAAACACCCTCTTCTGCTCTCTCAACCACACTCTTTTCTGGGAGGTGGGCAGATTAGAAAGGGTAGTGAGTAGTGGGATGAAGAAGTAAGATTATTAGTGAAAGAGAAGAGAGAGGCATTTGGACGATTTTTACGGGGAAATAATGCAATTGAGTGGGAGATGTATAAGAAAAAGAGGTAGGAGGTCAAGAGAAAGGTGCTAGAGGTGAAAAAGAGGGCAAATGAGAGTTGGGGTGAGAGAGTATCATTAAATTTTAGGGAGAATAAAAAGATGTTTTGGAAGGAGGTAAATTAAGTGTGTAAGACATGATAATAAATGGGAACTTCAGTGACGGGGGCTAATGGGGAGGTGATAACAAGTAGTGGTGATGTGAGAAGGAGATGGAGTGAGTATTTTGAAGGTTTGTTGAATGTGTTTGATGATAGAGTGGCAGATATAGGGTGTTTTGGTCGAGGTGGTGTGCAAAGTGAGAGGGTTAGGGAAAATGATTTGGTAAACAGAGAAGAGGTAGTAAAAGCTTTGCGGAAGATGAAAGCCGGCAAGGCAGCGGGGTTGGATGGTACCTGCAGTGGAATTTATTAGAAAAGGGGGTTACTCTACTGTTGACTGCCTGGTAAGGTTATTTAATATATGTATGACTCATGGTGAGGTGCCTGAGGATTGGCGGAATGCGTGCATAGTGCCATTGTACAAAGGCAAAGGGGACAAAGGTGAGTGCTCAAATTACAGAGGTATAAGTCTGTTGAGTATTCTTGGTAAATTATATGGGAGGGTATTGATTGAGAGGGTGAAGGCATGTACAGAGCATCAGATTGGGAAAGAGCAGTGTGGTTTCATAAGTGGTAGAGGATGTGTGGATCAGGTGTTTGCTTTGAAGAATGTATGTGAGAAATACTTAGAAAAGCAAATGGATTTGTATGTAGCATTTATGGATCTGGAGAATGCATATGATAGAGTCGATAGATATGCTCTGTGGAAGGTATTAAGAATATATGGCGTGGGAGGCGAGTTGTTAGAAGCAGTGAAAAGTTTTTATCGAGGATGTAAGGCATGTGTACGTGTATGAAGAGAGGAAAGTGATTGGTTCTCAGTGAATGTAGGTTTGCGGCAGGGGTGTGTGATGTCTCCATGGTTGTTTAATTTGTTTATGGATGGGGTTGTTAGGGAGGTGAATGCAAGAGTTTTGCAAAGAGGGGCAAGTATGCAGTCTGTTGTGGATGAGAGAGCCTAGGAAAAGACTCAGTTGTTGTTCGCTGATGATACAGCGCTGGTGGCTGATTCATGTAAGAAACTGCAGAAGCTGGTGACTGAGTTTGGTAAAGTGTGTGAAAGAAGAAAGTTAAGAGTAAATGTGAATAAGAGCAAGGTTATTAGGTAAAGTAGGGTTGAGGGTCAAGTCAATTGGGAGGTAAGTTTGAATGGAGAAAAACTGGAGGAAGTAAAGTGTTTTAGATATCTGGGAGTGGATCTGGCAGCGGATGGAACCATGGAAGCGGAAGTGAATCATAGGGTTGGGGAGGGGGCGAATTATTCTGGGAGCCTTGAAGAATGTGTGGAAGTCGAGAACATTATCTCGGAAAGCAAAAATGGGTATGTTTGAAGGAATAGTGGTTCCAACAATGTTGTATGGTTGCGAGGCGTGGGCTATGGATAGAGTTGTGCGCAGGAGGGTGGATGTGCTGGAAATGAGATGTTTGAGGACAATATGTGGTGTGAGGTGGTTTGATCGAGTAAGTAATGAAAGGGTAAGAGAGATGTGTGTAAATAGAAAGAGTGTGGTTGAGAGAGCAGAAGAGGGTGTTTTGAAATGATTTGGTCACATGGAGAGAATGAGTGAGGAAAGATTGACCAAGAGGATATATGTGTCGGAGGTGGAGGGAACGAGGAGAAGTGGGAGACCAAATTGGAGGTGGAAAGATGGAGTGAAAAAGATTTTGAGTGATCGGGGCCTGAACATGCAGGAGGGTGACAGGCGTGCAAGGAATAGAGTGAATTGGAACGATGTGGTATACCGGGGTCGACGTGCTGTCAATGGATTGAACCAGGGCATGTGAAGCGTCTGGGGTAAACCATGGAAAGTTGTGTGGGGCCTGGATGTGGAAAGGGAGCTGTGGTTTCGGTGCATTATTACATGACTGCTTGAGACTGAGTGTGAACGAATGGGGCCTTTGGTGTCTTTTCCTAGCGCTACCTCGCGAACAGACGCACATAGCCAGCTGATAGCGTTTTACCGAACCTAACTGTACAACTGTACCTAACTGTTCGATCCTGGCTGTTGGAGGTTTGTATTTTCTATGAAGGTGCGCGTTCATATGCACTTTATTCGTATTCATATACCTCCGCGTTGTACAGTTAGGTTCGGTAAAACCCTATCAGCTGGCTATGTGCGCCTGTTCGGAAACAACCAGTATAGACCCCGTTGCTCACTATTGTGAGACGAAGGGTATTCGAGTACTTAGTATTTCGAATAGTTGTTTCCTATTATACAGTCCCATAGCCTAGCGGTTAGCATGCCTGCCTCTTGCACAGGGGTCCCGGGTTCGATCCTGGCTGTTGGAGGTTTGTATGATATATATATATATATATATATATATATATATATATATATTCCCTGGGGATAGGGGAGAAAGAATACTTCCCACGTATTCCCTGCGTGTCGTAGAAGGCGACTAAAAGGGAAGGGAGCGGGGGGCTGGAAATCCTCCCCTCTCGTTTTTTTTTTTTTCTTTTTTTTTTCCAAAAGAAGGAACAGAGAAGAGGTCCAGGTGAGGATATTCCCTCAAAGGCCCAGTCCTCTGTTCTTAACGCTACCTCGCTATCGCGGGAAATAGCGAATAGTATGAAAAAAAAAATATATATATATAGATATAGATATATAGATATAGATATAGATATATAGATTGATAGATGAATAGACTGATAGATAGAAAGACAGATAGATAGGTAGATAGATTAACTTCAATTTCGATCCCATTTACATTAAGTGAAACAATTCCACATAGCCTTTCATCTTGCTCAGTCAGATCCTTACCCTGTGAGCAGAATACTCAGGGGAATACAGCCTTCTAACACAACCGCTGCTCTTCTTAATCACTCACTCTGCATATCAAATTGTTTTGCCAGGCGAGACAAACGTCTCTTTTCAGATATGTTTATCTGTGCATACAACCCGTACCTACTACACATGAAGCTCCATATCTTCTACACTTGAGTCCCTGATCGATTCATCTATCCACTTCTTTCTCAGTGTTTTCATTCTCCTTCTTCATTCATTCGTACCGACTTGCAGTCCTAATGAAATTATCATTTTCCAAGCTGTCATACATTGTCAAGCCATGGTTAAGAGCTTTCACTCATGTCCTCCCTGACAACTTCCTTTCACATATCTTTCTCACCTCTTCATTGTGTTCGTCTATTCATTTCATTCATTCCACCCATATTACATAAGGTATTCACCTCGACTGCTCTTATTTCTTACCTATCTGGCACTAGGATATCAGTGGCCTCACATTCATATCAAACTCTATTACATATCCCACATACGAGCTTCTTGTACACTCTACCTATACCCGTATATATTTATGTCTTTCCAGAGTTCTTAGAAACCTTCATTCCTCCCCGTCACCCGACACTGCAGGGTATGAAAGTGGATCAAAAAACAACTACGGTCATATTACGCATCCCTGACGTACTCCTACATACCATCATTTACTCTCAGATACTCACAACTTCCATCGTAAAATTCCTTAACACCACTTCGAAGTCTTTCATGCGCACCACACGGGCTGACAACTCCCACAGTCCATTATATTCACTCTATCAAACATCTTTACAAAATTCGTAAATGATGCTTTACACCTTCGTCTTCTCCTCGGCTGTTCCCTCCAACACCTGCCACATAACAAAAACTTGGTCTGTCCTCACTTGTCGCTTTCTAAACACACAATGTTCTTCTGCAAGGTATTGACCAATGGTCTTATCATAATTAGTCACATTCTCAACACACAAGTTAACAACTACGCTAAGGAAACATTTCCCTGTAAATCAGACCATCTTGTTCTTCCTTTACGCAGTACAATGATCATCGTTTGAGTCTAGTCGTCAGATCCTCAACCACTCCTCTGTACGTTTCAGATTTCTCTACCACCCTGTCACGTCCATTCTTTGATATCTCACATTATTTTGTTTTGTTTTGTTTTGTTTTTGAGGTAACTCCATTAAATATTCTTCCTTTCTCTCATATCTATTTTACGATCTTTTCATCTCTGACCCTAAAGTGTCCTACATCTCAACCAATTACCTCTAGATTGTTCATAAATAATCATTAATTACTCTTCAATCGCACTGATATCCTGCCATTCTCATTGTATTTCAAAAACCTACTTTTTAAACTCGTCTTTACTTTCAGTACCCTCCACCTACACAACAGAAAGCAGCCAGCCAGCCATTCCTCCAAACCCTTCCTCTGGTTCATCCCACCACACACACCACACTGTCATTAGCCCACACTAGCTGTGACAGCTTCCACACCGTGTTACCAACGTCCACCTGCCATGCTCTCACTAACGTGATGTAAATCTGTAACAACAAAAAAGGACAGCCAGAGTGATTATAGACAGCTGATACACTCGTAACCAAACCACTTCCTCACTCCATCTACTATTCCTTCCCTCGTAGGACCGCGACGACAAAACCTGGCACCAACATTACCAAACCCTCCAAGCACACACCACAGAAGGAAAACTTTCAACTGTGTCAACACCCGCCTTTTCTAAACCCATAAATTCTGCCAATATTTTCTATTTCTTATAGCGCTTTCCCCGCTACCAGACTTCTTTTTCTTGGGGACTTTCTCCATAACCTGATTTCTTTTACTCCATGACTTTCTCCACCACCACCACCACCACCACCATCATCATCGTTGTGCAGAAATCTGCCGTATACACCACCGTGTCGTGGTATGTCCTCCTTAACCTCCACCTTACAAGGGTCACCATAGTTCATTGACGAGATCATCCACAGTCTTATAATACTCCCTGACTATGTAAAGACGAGATATTCTTGCAATAATCTCAACTCCTTTTTCACACACACACACACACACACACACACACACACACACACACACACACACACACACATACACACAAATATTCTTATTCATTGATTATACTTAATCGCCGTCTCCCGCGTTAGTATAGTGGCGCAAGAAAACAATCGAAGAATGGCCCAACCCACCCACATACACACGTATATACACAAATGCCCACACTCGCACATATACATACATATACATTTCAACGAGGCATGGGCTATACATATACATACAAAGACATATACATATGTACACATGTACATACTTATACTTTCTGCCTTCATCCATTCTCGACGCCACCCCGCCACACATGAAATAGGATCCCCCCCCCCCCTCCAGCGAGTTAAAATAGAAATAAAAAGGGCCACATTCGTTCACACTCAGTCTCTAGCTGTCATGTGTAATACACCAAAACCACAGCTCCCTTTCCACATCCATGCCCCACAGACCTTTCCATGGTTTGCCCCAGACGCTTCACATGCCCTGGTTCAATCCAATGACAGCACGTCCACCCCGGTATACCACATCGTTCAAGTTCAATATAATCCTTGCACACCTTTCACCCTCCTGTATGTTCAGGTCCCGATCGCTCAAAAATTTTTTCACTCCATCCTTCCACCTCTAATTTGGTCTCCCGCTTCTTTGTTCCCTCCACATCTAATTTGGTCTCTCGCTTCTTTGTTCCTTCCACCTCTAATTTGGTCTCTCGCTTCTCCTTGTTCCTTCCACCTCTGACACATATGTCCTCTTTGTCAGTCTTTGCTCACTCATTCTCTCCATGTGTCCAAACCATTTCAACACACCCTCTTTTGCTCTCTCAACCACACTCTTTTTATTACCACACATCTCTTTTATCTTTCATTACTTACTCGATCAAACCACCTCACGCCACATATTGTCTTAAAGCATTTCATTTCCAACACATCCACCCTCCTCTGCACAACCTTATCTATAGCCCATGCCTCGCAACCATATAACATTGTTGGAACCACTATTCCTTCAAACATACCCATTTTTGCTCTCTGAGATAATGTTCTCGCCTTCCACACATTCCTCAACTCCCCCAGAGCCTTCGCCCCCTCCCCTATCCTGTCACTCACTTCTGCTTCCATTGTTCCATCCGCTACTAAGTCCACTCCCAGATATCTAAAACACTTTACTTCCTCCGGTCTTTTTCCATTCAAACTTACCTCCCAGTTAACTTGTCCCTCAACCCTACTGAACCTAATAACCTTGCTCTTATTCATATTTGCTCTCAGCTTTCTTCTTTCACACACTTTACCAAACTCAATCACCAACGTCTGCAGTTTCTCACCCGAATCAGCCACCAGCGCTGTATCATCAGCGAACAACATATGACTCACTTCCCATGCCCTCTTGTCCACAACATTCTACATACTCGCCCGTCTCTCCAAAACTCTAGCATTCACCTCCTTAACCACACCATCCATAAACAAATGAAACAACCATGGAGACATCACGCACCCCTGCCGCAAACCGACATTCACTGGGAACCAGCCACTTTCCTCTCTTCCTACTTGTACACATGCCTTACATCCTTGGTAAAAACTTTTCACTGCTTCTAGCAACTTACCTCCAATACCATATACTCTTAAACCTTCCACAAAGCATCTCTATCAACCCTATCATATGTCTTCTCCAGATCCATAAATGCTACATACAAATCAATTTGTTTTTCTAAGTATTTCTCACATACATTCTTCAAAGCAAACACCTGACCCACACATCCTCTACCACTTCTGAAACCTTACTGCTCTTCCCCAATTTAATGCTCGTTACATGCCTTTACCCTTTCAGTCAATACCCTCCCATATAATTTCTCACGAATACTCAACAAACATATGCCTCTGATTCGAACACTCACCTTTATCCTCTTTGCCTTTGTACAATGGCACTATGTATGGATTCCGCCAGTACTTAAGAACTTCATCATGATCCATACATACAGTGACTATCGTTACCAACCAATCAGCAGCACAGTCTCCCCCTTTCTTAACAAATTCCACTGCAATACCATCCAAACGCACTGCCTTGCCGGCTTTCATCTTCCGCAAAGCTTTCACTACCTCTTCTCTGTTTACCAAACCATTCTACCTGAACTCTCACACTTTGCACACCACCCCGACCAAAAAACACATATATATATACGCAGGAGGGTGGATGTGCTTGAAATGAGATGCTTGAGGACAATGTGTGGTGTGAGGTGGTTTGATCGAGTAAGTAATGTAAGGGTGAGAGAGATGTGCGGAAATAAAAAGAGCGTGGTTGAGAGAGCAGAAGAGGGTGTTTTGAAATGGTTTGGGCACATGGAGAGAATGAGTGAGGAAAGATTGACCAAGAGGATATAAGTGTCGGAGGTGGAGGGAACGAGGAGAAGTGGGAGACCAAATTAGAGGTGGAAAGATGGAGTGAAAAAGATTTTGAGTGATCGAGGCCTGAACATGCAGGAGGGTGAAAGGCGGGCAAGGAATAGAGTGAATTGGATCGATGTGGTATACCGGGGTTGACGTGCTGTCAGTGGATTGAATCAGGGCATGTGAAGCGTCTGGGGTAAACCATGGAAAGTTGTGTGGGGCCTGGATGTGGAAAGGGAGCTGTGGTTTCGGGCATTATTGCATGACAGCTAGAGACTGAGTGTGAACGAATGGTGCCTTTGTTGTCTTTTCCTAGCGCTGCCTCGCACACATGAGGGCGGAGGAGGATGGTATTCCATGTGTGGCGAGATGGCGATGGGAATGAATAAAGGCAGAGAGTGTGAATTGTGTGCATGGGTATATATGTATGTGTCTGTGTGTGTATATATATATGTACATTGAGATGTATAGGTATGTATATTTGCGTGTGTGGACGTGCATGTATATACATGTGTATGGGGGTGGGTTGGGCCATTTCTTTCGTCTGTTTCCTTGCGCTACCTCGCAAA
Source organism: Panulirus ornatus (assembly GCF_036320965.1). NCBI lineage: Eukaryota > Metazoa > Arthropoda > Malacostraca > Decapoda > Palinuridae > Panulirus > Panulirus ornatus. Next base: position 2,649,084 of record NC_092224.1, on the reverse strand, counting down.
CGCGGGAGACAGCGGCAAAAAAAAAAAAAAAAAAAAAATATATATATATATATATATATATATATATATATATATATATATATATTTACATATATATACATATATTTACATATATATATATATATATATATATATATATATATATATATATATATATATATATATATATATTGGTTGGTAAGGTTATTTAATGTATGTATGACTCATGGTGAGGTGCCTGAGGATTGGCGGAATGCGTGCATAGTGCCAGTGTACAAAGGCAAAGGGGATAAGAGTGAGTGCCCAAATTACAGAGGTATAAGTTTGTTGAGTATTCCTGGTAAATTATATGGGAGGGTATTGATTGAGAGGGTGAAGGCATGTACAGAGCATCAGATTGGGGAAGAGCAGTGTGGTTTCAGAAGTGGTAGAGGATGTGTGGATCAGGTGTTTGCTTTGAAGAATGTATGTGAGAAATACTTAGAAAAGCAAATGGATTTGTATGTAGCATTTATGGATCTGGAGAAGGCATATGATAGAGTTGATAGAGATGCTCTGTGGAAGGTATTAAGAATACATGGTGTGGGAGGAAAGTTGTTAGAAGCAGTGAAAAGTTTTTATCGAGGATGTAAGGCATGTGTACGTGTAGGAAGAGAGGAAAGTGATTGGTTCTCAGTGAATGTAGGTTTGCGGCAGGGGTGTGTGATGTCTCCATGGTTGTTTAATTTGTTTATGGATGGGGTTGTTAGGGAGGTAAATGCAAGAGTTTTTGAAAGAGGGGCAAGTATGAAGTCTGTTGGGGATGAGAGAGCTTGGGAAGTGAGTCAGTTGTTGTTCGCTGATGATACAGCGCTGGTGGCTGATTCATGTGAGAAACTGCAGAAGCTGGTGACTGAGTTTGGTAAAGTGTGTGGAAGAAGAAAGTTAAGAGTAAATGTGAATAAGAGCAAGGTTATTAGGTACAGTAGGGTTGAGGGTCAAGTCAATTGGGAGGTGAGTTTGAATGGAGAAAAACTGGAGGAAGTGAAGTGTTTTAGATATCTGGGAGTGGATCTGGCAGCGGATGGAACCATGGAAGCGGAAGTGGATCATAGGGTGGGGGAGGGGGCGAAAATTCTGGGGGCCTTGAAGAATGTGTGGAAGTCGAGAACATTATCTCGGAAAGCAAAAATGGGTATGTTTGAAGGAATAGTGGTTCCAACAATGTTGTATGGTTGCGAGGCGTGGGCTATGGATAGAGTTGTGCGCAGGAGGATGGATGTGCTGGAAATGAGATGTTTGAGGACAATGTGTGGTGTGAGGTGGTTTGATCGAGTGAGTAACGTAAGGGTAAGAGAGATGTGTGGAAATAAAAAGAGCGTGGTTGAGAGAGCAGAAGAGGGTGTTTTGAAGTAGTTTGGGCACATGGAGAGAATGAGTGAGGAAAGATTGACCAAGAGGATATATGTGTCGGAGGTGGAGGGAACGAGGAGAAGAGGGAGACCAAATTGGAGGTGGAAAGATGGAGTGAAAAAGATTTTGTGTGATCGGGGCCTGAACATGCAGGAGGGTGAAAGGAGGGCAAGGAATAGAGTGAATTGGAGCGATGTGGTATACCGGGGTTGACGTGCTGTCAGTGGATTGAATCAAGGCATGTGAAGCGTCTGGGGTAAACCATGGAAAGCTGTGTAGGTATGTATATTTGCGTGTGTGGACGTATGTATATACATGTGTATGGGGGGGGGGGGCCATTTCTTTCGTCTGTTTCCTTGCGCTACCTCGCAAACGCGGGAGACGGCGACAAAGTATAAAAAGAAAAAAAATATATATATATATATATATATATATATATATATATATATATATATATATATATATATATATATATATATATATATATCTTCTTTCTTTCTTTTAAACTATTCGCCATTTCCCGCGTTAGCGAGGTAGCGTTAAGAACAGAGGACTGGGCCTTTTTTGGAATATCCTCACCTGGCCCCCTCTGTTCCTTCTTTTGGAAAATTAAAAAAAAACGAGAGGGGAGGATTTCCAGCCCGCCGCTCCCTCCCCTTTTAGTCGCCTTCTACGACACGCAGGGAATACGTGGGAAGTATTCTTAATCCCCTGTCCCCAGGGATAAATATATATATATATTTTTTTTCATACTATTCGCCATTGCCCGCGATAGCGAGGTAGCGTTAAGAACAGAGGACTGGGCCTTTGAGGGAATATCCTCACCTGGCCCTCTTCTCTGTTCCTTCTTTTGGAAAATTAAAAAAAGAAAAAAAAAATATATATACGTATATATATATATATATATATATATATATATATATATATATATATATATATATATATATATATATATATATATATATATATATATATATGTATAGATGTTTGAGGACAGTGTGTGGTGTGAGGTGGTTTGATCGAGTGAGTAACGTAAGGGTTAGAGAGATGTGTGGAAATAAAAAGAGCGTGGTTGAGAGAGCAGAAGAGGGTGTTTTGAAGTGGTTTGGGCACATGGAGAGGATGAGTGAGGAAAGATTGACCAAGAGGATATATGTGTCGGAGGTGGAGGGAACAAGGAGAAGAGGGAGACCAAATTGGAGGTGGAAAGATGGAGTGAAAAAGATTTTGTGTGATCGGGGCCTGAACATGCAGGAGGGTGAAAGGAGGGCAAGGAATAGAGTGAATTGGAGCGATGTGTTATACCGGGGTTGACGTGCTGTCAGTGGATTGAAGCAGGGCATGTGAAGCGTCTGGGTTAAACCATGGAAAGCTGTGTAGGTATGTATATTTGCGTGTGTGGACGTGTGTATATACATGTGTATGGGGGGGGGGGGGTTGGGCCATTTCTTTCGTCTGTTTCCTTGCGCCGCCTCGCGGGCGCGGGGGGCGGCGACAAAGTATAGTAGATAAATAAATAATATATATATATATATATATATATATATATATATATATATATATATATATATATATATATATATATATATATATATATATATATATATATATATTATCCCTGGGGATAGGGGAGAAAGAATACTTCCCACGTATTCCCTGCGTGTCGTAGAAGGCGACTAAAAGGGGAGGGAGCGGGGGGCTGGAAATCCTCCCCTCTCGTTTTTTTTTTAATTTTCCAAAAGAAGGAACAGAGAATTGGGCCAGGTGAGGGTATTCCCTCAAGGCCCAGTCCTCTGTTCTTAACGCTACCTCGCTAATGCGGGAAATGGCGAATAGTTTGAAAGAAAAAAAAGAAAATATATATATATATATATATATATATATATATATATATAGAGAGAGAGAGAGAGAGAGAGAGAGAGAGAGAGAGTTGTGCGGAGGAGGGTGGATGTGATAGAAATGAGATGTTTGAGGACAATATGTGGTGTGAGGTGATTTGATAGAGTAAGTAATGAAAGGGTAAGAGAGATGTGTGGTAATAAAAAGAGTGTGGTTGAGAGAGCAGAAGAGAGTGTATTAGAGTGGTTTGGTCACATGGAGAGAATTAGTGAGGAAAGATTGATAGAGAGGATATGTGTCAGAGGTGGAGGGAACGAGACGTGGGAGACCTAATTGGAGGTGGAAAGATGGAGTGAAAAGGATTTTGAGCAATCGGGGCCTGAACATGCAGGAGGGTGAAATGAGTGCAAGGAATAGAGTGAATTGGACGATGTGGTATACCGGGGTCGACGTGCTGTCAATGGATTGAACCAGGGCATGTGAAGCGTCTGGGTTAAATCATGGAAAGTTTTGTTGGGCCTGGATGTGGAAAGGGGGCTGTGGTTTCGGTGCATTATACATGATAGCTAGAAACAGTGTGAATGAATGTAGCCTTTGTTGTTTTTTCCTAGGGCTACCTCGCGCGCATGCTGGGGTATGGGGTTGTCATTTCATTTTTGGCGGGGTGGCGACGAGAATGAATAAAGGCAGCAGGTATGAATTATGTACATGTGTGTATATGTATATGTCTGTGTATGTATATATATATGTATACGTTGAAATGTATAGGTATGTATATGTGCGTGTGTGGACGTGTATGTATATACATGTGTATGTGGGTGGGTTGGGCCATTCTTTCGTCTCTTTTCCTTGCGCTACCTTGCTAACGTGGGAGACAGCGACAAGGTAAAATAAATGAATAGATATGGATGTATATATATATATATATATATATATATATATATATATATATATATATATATATATATATATATATATATATATATATATATTGACGAAAGAATACTTCCCACGTATTCTCTGCGTGGCGTAGATGACTAAAAGGGGTGGGAGCGGGGATCTGGAAATCTTCCCATCTTATTTTACTTTTCCAAAAGAAGGAACGGAGAAGAGGGCCAAAATAAGGATTTTTCCCTCTATGCCTCAGTATCTGTTCTTGACGTTACCTCGCTGACGCGGGAAATGGCGAGAATGTATAAAATCGAGGATCAGGACAAAGATCACGACGTCATACCCAAAGTTCGTACCGTCGTGCTCAAGGGTTGTACCGTCGTGCTCAAGTGATGTACAGTCGTGCTCAAGGGTCATACCGTCGTGCTCATGGGTCGTACCGTCGTGCTCAAGGGTTGTACCGTCGTGCTCAAGGGTAGTACCGTCGTGCTCAAGTGATGTACAGTCGTGCTCAAGGGTCATACCGTCGTGCTCATGGGTCGTACCGTCGTGCTCAAGGGATGTACTGTCGTGCTCAAGGGTCGTACCGTCGTGCTCAAGAGTTGTACCGACGTACTCAAGGGTTGTACCGTCGTGCTCAAAGGTTGTACCGTCGTGCTCAAAGGTTGTACCGTCGTGCTCAAGGGTTGTTCCTTCGTGCTCAAGGGTTGTACCGTCGTGCTCAAGGGTTGTACCGTCGTTCCCAAAGGTTGTACCGTCGTGCTCAAGGATTGTGCCGTCGTGCTCAAGGGATGTACCGTCGTGCTCAAAAGTTGTACCGTCGTACTCAAGGGTCGTACCGTCGTGCTCAAAGGTTGTACCGTCGTGCTCAAGGGTTGTACCGTCGTGCTCAAGGGTCGTATCGTCTTGCTCAAGAGATGTACGGTCGTCCTCAAGGGTTGTACCGTCGTGCTCAAGAGTCGTCCCGTCGTGCTCAAGGGTTGTACCGTCGTGCTCAAGGGTTGTACCGTCGTGCTCAAAGGTTGTACTGTCGTGCTCAAGGGTTGTTCCGTCGTGCTCAAGGGTTGTACCGTCGTGCTCAAGGGTCGTTTCGTCGTGCTCAAGAGATGTACCGTCGTGCTCAAGGGTTGTACCGTCGTGCTCAAGAGTCGTTCTGTCGTGCTCAAGGGTTGTACCGTCGTGCTCAAGGGTTGTACCGTCGTGCCCAAAGGTTGTACCGTCGTGCTCAAAGGCTGTATCGTCGTGCTCAAGGGTCGTACCGTCGTGCTCAAGGGTTGTACCGTCGTGCTCAAAGGTTGTACCATCGTGCTCAAGGGTTGTACCGTCGTGCTCAAGGGTCATACCGTCGTGCTCAAGGGTCGTACCGTCGTGCTCAAAGGTTGCACCGTCGTGCTCAGGGGTTGTACCGTCGTGCTCAAGGGTCGTACCGCCGTGTTCAAGGGATGTACCGTCGTGCTTAAGGGATGTACAGTCATGCTCAATGTTGTACCGTCGTGCTCAAGGGTTGTACCGTCGTGCTCAAGGGTTGTACCGTCGTGCTCAAGGGTCGTACCGTCGTGCTCAAAGGTTGTATCGCCGTGCTCAAGGGTTGTACCGTCGTGCTCAAGGTTCGTACCGTCGTGCTCAAAGGATGTACCGTCGTGCTCAAGGGATGTACAGTCATGCTCAATGTTGTACCGTCGTGGTCAAGGAATGTACCGTCGTGCTCAAGGGTTGTACCGTCGTGCTCAAGGGTTGTACCGTCGTGCTCAAGGGTTGTACCGTCGTGCTCAAAGGTTGTACTGTCGTGCTCAAGGGTTGGTCCGTCGTGCTCAAGAGTCGTACCGTCGTGCTCAAGGGTCGTACCGTCGTGCTCAAGAGATGTACCGTCGTGCTCAAGGGTTGTGCAGTCATGCTCAATGTCGTACCGTCGTGCTCAAGGAATGTACGGTCGTGCTCAAGGGTTGTACCGTCGTGCTCAAGGGTTGTATCGTCGTGCTCATGGGTTGTACCGTCGTGCTCATGGGTTGTACCGTAGTGCTCATGGGTTGTACCGTGCTCAGAGATGGCACCGCCATGCTTAGAGGCTGAAGAGGGCACACTGTACAGCAGAGGCTGGTTGAGGTCTGCCAGAGAGTGAAGAACCAGGCTCACCAACCAAGCAAGTCAAGAGCAACTGTACCAGTTTGCTGATACGGCCACATAACACTTCACTCGAGGGAGAAAGAAAGAAAGATAAAAAGAAAAGGAAAGAAAGCAAGAAGAAAAGGTAGTAAGTGTAAGCAGTTGTTCCATGTTATGAAATACTGCATATCGATTTCGGCAAATAGTATTACGTTGAGCCAGTCTAAAATCTATACTCTCTCTCTCTCTCTCTCTCTCTCTCTCTCTCTCTCTCTCTCTCTCTCTCTCTCTCTCTCTCTCTCTCTCTCTCTCTCTTTGTCTTCACACCACATTCATCGTTCAACCCACCTGTACCTTGAAATAAGACTTAAGACCGACAATCACTTCCCGTCCCTTGGGGTGCTGGAGGCAAGATGATTGTTGCCGAGTTATTAAATGCTTCCTCTGTCCGCCACAACCAGCCATTATGGTGTCTGTCTGTCTGTCTGTCTGTCTGTCTGTCTGTCGAGAACATACAAGTCTCGTTGTGTTACATCACATATAGAACATGTACTGTATGCAGGTACATTTCAGTGTTACCTCAACCCGACATAGGCTGTGATACTCTATACGGATGCTAGTATTAACGTTTAATAGTGAATTGTGTACAGTCAAGGTAGTGTACTCTATATGGTATGTACTGTACACCCGTGGTTCAGGCCAATTAAGGTATAGGGACCATTATATAGTGTAGGTAAACTGTAATCATGGACCATTATGAAGCAAGACTGGTATATGGACCATTATATAAGTAGACTACTGTGCAGCCAAACTATGCTGCATGGACCACTGTACAAGCGAACAATGGACCGTTATAAACTATGAACCGATAAAACTACGCTATATGGACCGTTGTACAGTCACACTACCTTATATGGACCGTTGTACAGTTAAACTACCCAATACAGACCAATTTGCTAACCACAATGATCATACTACAGCTGAACATAATGATCAACAGGACAATGCTATGTTAATACTGTTAGCGAGGCTGCCCCCGGAAAACTGAAATGCTATGCTATACTGGTAGCTATGCTGCCCTTGGACACTGGGTTGCTCTGCTATACAGGTAGCTATGCTGCCCCCGGACACTGAACTGCTATGCTATTTAGTTATCTAGGCTGACTCCTACACAGAATTATTGTGCTCTACAGTTAGCTATGCTGACCTCGGACGCTGAATTGCTAAACTAAGATATGCTGAGCCCTACCTGAAGTGTTATGCTCTACAGTTAGCTATGCTGTTCCTGGATTGCCGGCAAGCTCTACGGCCACCTGTAGAGCCGCTCACCGCTCTGCTGCTGATTGTGGGGTCATTATATACGCTGTAGCCAGTCGCTGACCGCTACGTACAGTCAGCTGTTATGTACTATGCAGACCAGCCGGTGTATGTCATGTTCCCAGCCGCTGTACGCTATTTAGACCAGCCGCTGTACGCTATGTAGACCAGCCGCTGTACGCTATGTAGACCAGCCGCTGTACGCTATGTAGACCAGCCGCTGTACGTTATGTAGACCAGCCGCTGTACGTTATGTAGACCAGCCGTTGTATGCTAAGTAAAAAGTCACTGTACGCTATAGAACAGCCACTGAGCGCTATGTAGGCCAGTCATGGTGTGCAATGTAGAACACTCGATGGCTGCTGTGTAACCTGTCGTTGTACGCTATGCGTAGACCTGTCACTGTACGCTATGCGTAGACCTGTCACTGTACGCTATGTATAGACTTGTCATGTACGCTATGTGTAGACTTGTCACTGTACGCTATGTTTAGACCTGTCACTGTACGTTATCTGTAGACCTGTCACTGTACGCTATGTATAGACTTGTCATGTACGCTATGTATAGACTTGTCATGTACGCTATGTGTAGACCTATCGTTGTAAGCCATTTGGAGCCAACTCGTTGTACGCTATATGTACACCAGCCATTTTGCGCTATGAACAGATCACTTGTGTGATATGTGTAGATCAGTCTTTGTACGATATGCGTAAACCACTGCTTGTGTGCTATGAAGGGACCAGCCGTTGACCACTGTGTGTAGACCACCGTTGACCGCAATATGTAGACCAGCCGTTGTACGCTAAGTGTAGACCAGCCGTTGTATGCTATGTGTAGACCAGCCGTTGTATGCTAAGTGTAGGCCAGCCGTTGTATGCTAAGTGTAGACCAGCCGTTGTATGTCATGTGTAGACCAACTGTTGTATACTATGTGTAGACCAACTGTAGCGTGTGTTGAGCATCACCGGGGATAAAGATGAGCACAGGTTATGAGAGCAGCAGGGAGACAGAATGTTGCCCACGACTTACGACGAGACCTTACCATACGGTAGAGCAGGCCAAGCTGGCAGCGCTCACCTCACCGCTGCGTGTTGTATAGTTATGAAGAATGAGTCTTGTGAGTTAACTGTTGTGTGGTGTGTGAGGTGGAGAGAATGTATGTTTGTGGACCGATAGCCAGCAGCCCAGGTATGGGTGAGGGAGATAGAAAAGACTTCTACCTGGGACAAAGAGGTGACACTTGACAGCCACTGAAGTGCTGGTTCACTGCGCACCCGGCGCTAACCCTTCATATACCTAGACGGATAGTACCGGGTGCATACCTCCCTGGTCGTTGGCTGCCTACATCCCTACCAATGAGAGAGAGAGAGAGAGAGAGAGAGAGAGAGAGAGAGAGAGAGAGAGAGAGAGAGAGAGAGAGAGAGAGAGAGAGAGAGAGGGGAGAGAGAGAGAGAGAGAGAGAGAGAGAGAGAGAGAGAGAGAGAGAGAGAGAGAGAGAGAGAGAGAGAGAGAGAGAGAGAGAGAGAGAGGAGAGAGAGAGAGGATCTTTTAGCATGGAGACTGACTATCTCCAGAGTCAGCATAATGACTGCACGTCGCTACAGGCGGAGACCAGAGAGGAGAGGAGGTAAAGCCTTCCTCACACATCACGAGACTTACTTTTATGAAATAAAAAGATTCGATAAAGTTGTAAGCTAAGTAAGGGGTTGTGAGGGAAAACCGTGAAGTGAATGGAGGTTGTTAGATGGTTGTGATGCTACCGGAGTACATTGTAGTGAACACGACGGGATGACCCACTAGTAAGACGGTAGGGTCCTTGAGCACGGAGGGAAGACCCTGGGTTGTCATGTCCTGCGCTTTGATCTGACCTTCAAGGATTAGATCAGAGTTCAGGCCATCCTGACCCTGAGGTCGTACTCTTGTGGTATAGGTTGTACCGTCGTGCTTATGGACTGTACCGTCGTGCTACAGGACTGTACCGTCGTGCTACAGATCTGTACCGTCGTGCTACAGGACTGTACCGTCGTGCTACAGGACTGTACCGTCGTGCTACAGGACTGTACCGTCGTGCTCTAATAATTTCGAAGGTAAAACGTATAATAGAGGCCGTAGAAGTAGTAAAAGTAGTAGCATTAGTATTATTACTAGTACCAGTAGTAGTAGTAGTAGTAGTAGTAGTAGTAGTAGTAGTAGTAGTAGAAGTTGTAGTGGCAACAGTGTATTAGTAATGGTTGTAGTAGTAGCGTTGTTACTAGTAGTAGTAGTAGTAGTAGTAGTAGTAGCAGTAGTAGTAGTAGTAGTAGTAGTAGTAGTAGTAGTAGTAGTAGTAGTAGCAGTAGTAGTAGTAGTAGTAGTAGAAGTTGTAGTGGCAACAGTGTATTAGTAATGGTTGTAGTAGTAGCGTTGTTACTAGTAGTAGTAGTAGTAGTAGTAGTAGTAGTAGTAGTAGTAGTAGTAGTAGTAGTAGTAGTAGTAGTAGTGGCAGTAACAGCTTAGTTACAGCAGTAACAGTGAATATTCGACAGATGTGGGTCTTCGTAGCGACCATCTTTCCTACCCTGGCCCACCGCGGTCACACACACACACACACACACAGATGCAGCCAGCTTGTTTAGTATGCATGATTAGCGGTCCATCAGAGGCCGAGCATTTATCTGATGCGCCTCCGCTCGTCTGGGGAATTTACATACACTATGTACGGCTCTGTTTGTACAAGTAACGGACTTGCCTTGTCACCGGGAGACTCATCTCTTGTCTCGCCGGACAATGGCTTTACCCCAACCCGAAGTGGTCAGCCGTCAGCTTACGTGGATATAAAACGCATTTTGGGTATTATCCCCACCGTTTTGTGTACCCATGATGGGAGTTTCATTCACGTGATCAGGTGACAGTGGCCCAGGCTGCTTCCAGTCTTGCAGTTCTGGAGGAGGTCACGTGCATCCTTCATGGTCTGAGGACTTAGAGTAAGGAGGGCCAGAGGACGTGGTCAGTGTAAGGGGGTTGAAGGGAGGGGGAGGTTCCCTCCCTCACACAGGCAAATGCTGTATCAGAAACCATTTGAAGTCCAGTCATGTGGAAGGAACAGAGGGTTCAACGCCCCAGGCCCTTACACACTCTCACCTCTCTAATACACAGCTGAGTCCCATTTTCATTCTATCTCCTCTCTCTCTCTCTCTCTCTCTCTCTCTCTCTCTCTCTCTCTCTCTCTCTCTCTCTCTCTCTCTCTCTCTCTCTCTCTCTGCACGCCTTGGACTTCAGGAGCCTGTAGAAGGAGGTTCTGGGGATTGCAGTTGAATTTCATAAGAGAGTGACTGTGTTGTTGACTTGTTCCTTTGTATTTTCATTGTGTGTATGTATCATGGTAATGTTCCTGAGGACTGGTGGAAGGCATGTGTAGCGCCACTGAATAAGAGCAAGGAGGACAAAGGTGAATGTTTAGATCACAGAGGCAAACGTGTGTAGAATGTACCGTGTAAGAAGTATGCAGGAGAGGCGATAGAGAGGTGGTGGCTTTCACAGAGCCTCAGACTGGTGAGGGACAATGTGGCTTCAGGAGTGGCAGAGGAGGTGTGGATCAGGTGTTTGCTCTGAAGATTGTGTGTAGTGAATATTTACAGGAACAGGACAACCCTATGATAGGGTTCATAGAGGTGACCCGTGAATAGTGCTACGAATATTTGGTGTGGGGAAAAAAGCTGTTACATGCAGTGAAGGGTTGTTATCAAAAGAGTAAACTATGTGTGTGTGTGTGTGTGTGTGTGTGTGTGTGTGTGTGTGTGTGTGTGTGTGTGTGTAGAGTTGTCAGAAGGGAGGATGAGTGATTCCATGTGGGAGTGGGTCTGCGACAGAGATGTATGACGTCACGACAGAGATGTATGACGTCACCATGGTTGTTTTATTTGTTTATGGTTAAGGTGATGAGGGAGGTGAATGCAAGGGTCTTGCAGACTGGAGCAAGTATGCGGGCTTTTACATGTGAGGGAGTGAGGGTCTGAGAAGTGAGTCAGCTGTTGTTTGAGGACAACACGGCGGTGGTGGTAAATTCGAGTGGTTAACTGGCGCTGGTGCTGGTGTCTTGGTCTGTGAGAAAGTACGAAAGGAGAAATTTGGAGAGCAAATGTGAATAAAAGTAAAGTTACTAAGTTTAGCAGTAAATAAAAATAGGCTATCTGGAGTGTTAATCT
>NC_092224.1:2629879-2634879 GCF_036320965.1 Panulirus ornatus | reverse complement strand
TGCATCCTCGGTATTTCAGATTCCACCCGCTTCCACCTAACCCCACCGATTGTACCTATCATAATTCTCTATGCTTTCATCCGACCTACCCCTATATGTACAACTCACCCACACTAGCACACAAACGCCTTCTCGTAAGTCTACATGGACAAATAAAGCAAACATATATAAGTGTAAGTTACTAGTCTAGAGCGTTTTTATTAAGTTATCTTATGCGCCATGTTCTTTAATAACGGTTTTTTACAATGATGAACTAACACTCTTCAGTTGATTAACTTTCTGTTGCCGGTATCCTGGTCTCCGATGGATTAAGTTGAAATGGATTAAGTTGAGATATAGCTAGTTAGGTTAGGCTGGTATAGAATAGCACAGGATAAAATAGCAGAGTTTATGATAGAACTTGTTAGGCTAGGTTGGAATAGGATAAGTTAATCTGTGTGTTATGTTTAGTTTACGTTGGGTTAGGATAGGTTAGGTTTGGTAAGGATAGGATACGTTAGAATAGGGTAGGCTAGGCTGGTCTAGGTTAGCTTTAGGTGAGCTCAGTTTCAGACTCCATATGTATACATACACTGGAATCTCTTAACATGGAGCTCCATCCCTTGTGCAGGACTTGATGTGTCGCGAAGCCAGTTAAGGCAGTGGTCGCACCTGGTGACCGCTCAGCTCCTGCCCAGCCTCACCCAGATACCAAGGAACACTTCCTGCTGGGTCCTGCTCTACCCCCGCCGGCCGGTGGTGATGCTGGTGGACATGATCATGCTGGGGTAATGGTGGTGGTGGTGGTGGTGGTGGTGGTAATATGAATACGATGGTAGTGTGGTGGTAACAGTGGCTGTGACTGATGGTAATGATAATCCTATTGTTGTTGTAGTGGTGACCCCTCAGGGTCATATCAAAGATTATCATACCCAAGGGTCGTACTATCTTGCTCAAGGGTCGTACCATCTTGCTCACGGGTCTTACCATCTTGCTCACGGGTCGTACCATCTTGCTCACGGGTCGTACTATCTTGCTCAAGGGTCGTACCATCTTGCTCAAGGGTCGTACCATCTTGCTCACGGGTCGTACCATCTTGCTCACGGGTCGTACTATCTTGCTCAAGGGTTGTACCATCTTGCTCACGGGTCGTACCATCTTGCTCACGGGTCGTACCATCTTGCTCAAGGGTCGTACCATCTTGCTCACGGGTCGTACCATCTTGCTCACGGGTCGTACTATCTTGCTCAAGGGTTGTACCATCTTGCTCCAGGGTCGTACTCTAGTGTTCAAGGCTAATCCTTCCGATATGACGCTGCTTCAGCACAAGACATCCCTTTACTGAAGCAACCCATGAGAGCATAACACCTTAACATATAACTAAATAAAAGATCAGATATACACTTCTCTGACACAAAACATTTACATTTTATCAACTCATTTACCACAAAACCCATGCATTAAAAATTTATCTAACACAAAACTTCTACACTTTAGTAATTTCTCCAACACACAATACTAACACTTTACCAATTTCTCCAACATAAAACACTTACACTTTACTAATTTCTCCAACACAAAATACTTACACTTTACCAATTTCTTCAACGCAAAATAAACCCCTTACTAACTTCTCTGACATAAAACAATAACACTTTACTAAATTCTTAAACACAAAACACTCCATTACTGTCACACGTCTTAGCATATCCAGACTGTAAACATAGCTCACGCATATCGACCTTTGATTTCTAAAAGCTTTTAAACTGTACAATATAGTATTGCCTCAGCTGATGTACATGGTTCCTGCACCATCTGGTGTCTCATATCTCAGCTCTGTCTATTCGTCAAATGTAAAATCAAAACTCAGTAATACCTGTATAAGGCCGTCTATTTTCATACACTCTGATACAGTCTATTCACCAAGTTTGAATTAGAACGCAGCAGTTACCCCCTGGAGCCATCTATTTTCATAAGGCTTTATACTTTCTCTTCATCGACTTAGAAATATAATCCAGCGGCAGGCCACCGCCCCGTGGGCATCTATTTTCATAAACCCAAATTCTTTCCATTCATCAGTTCAGAATCAAAATGCAGGAGTACCTCCCTACCACCAGGCCTGGGACATGGGATGTCAGCTACATCCTCCGGCCTCACTATGGCCCAGATCAATATCCTTCGAAAATGCTAATGAGGGTGCTTCCTGGGCCGACCAGGTTCCCTTGACGTCTGTCAGCCAGGCAGGACCTGTTGGCCCACAGCATATTAACCACAGACGGCCTGCACACCTCTCTCTCTCTCTCTCCTGTAGGCCTATAGCACTACTTTCCCCAGCTGGCCTAATACACCCTCCGGTCGTGGGATCCTATGACTGTCTGTCAGTAGATAAACTCGTCAGAGTTATCTGATTTCCCCACCAAGTGTCGTCTGCTGGATAACCATGTAGTAGACCATGTACTCCCAGCAGGCGAGCTACTTACTCTTTCCTTCATTCTTAAAACCCTTCCCTGCTTCACCTCATGTCATGTGTAACCCTTCCCTGCTTCACCTCATGTCATGTGTAACCCTTCCCTGCTTCACCTCATGTCATGTGTAACCCTTCCCTGCTTCACCTCATGTCATGTGTAACCCTTCCCTGCTTCACCTCATGTCATGTGTAACCCTTCCCTGCTTTGCCTCATGCCATGTGTAACCCTTCCCTGCTCTACCTCATGCCATGTGTAACCCTTCCCTGCTTCACCTCATGTCATGTGTAACCCTTCCCTGCTTTGCCTCATGCCATGTGTAACCCTTCCCTGCTCTACCTCATGCCATGTGTAACCCTTTCCTTGCTCTACCTCATGCCATGTGTAGCTCATCACATAAAAGAGTCGACCAAGTTCGTCCCCAAAATATTGCCTTGTCCACCTTATATTTATCCACCGTAAACATAACAAGTCTTTTCAAGCCTCCAATACCCATTCTGCCAATCATGATGATACTTCTCTACCAAAGCTTTAAATCGGTCGAGTTCATCAACAAAACTCTTCCTCTAACTTTCCAAAACTTCTCAAAAAGTATTCCACCACATGTAGGCAGAAAAGTCAGTCATCTAGTCATCGTATAATTCTAGAAACCAACATAAAAAAGATGCAATATCAACGCATCACTTTTGTCACTTTTGTATAACCAATAACCACACAACACTGAATACTCTCTGGTTTCAATATCAGTAATTCTTCCTTAAATTATTTAATCCGACCCAAAATCTGTAAAATTTCCTCGTATCTGCGTTTTCATAAAATCTTTATACAACCCTAACTAAAATCTATATGAGTCTATAAAAACTTTTAAGTATTTGTGGAATCTGTAAATCTTCCCAACAACATTGAATACCAGTAGAATTTAATTTTTGCCCAGAATATAATTTCCCAAAAATATGAAAATTTCCCTAAAATATGCAAATTCCACTTATAACTCTAATGCGTAAAATCATTTCGTGCATCTATAAGTCCTCAACCCTAATTCATAACAATGCCCATCTTATTCATAGATAAAAATGCATAATCTGAAAATTCCACCGTAGTTATGATCTAAATATAGCCGACACTGTCTAGTGACCTGTACACCAACTCTTGTACACCACTTGTACAAGGCAGATTATCCAAACCCACCAGTTTCTTCTACAACTGTAAAGTGTACAACAGGAAGAAGCCGTTCCATCAGCTCTGTACGTATCGCTGGTTTCTTTTGAAAGCGAAAATCAAACCTAGCTAGCCTCTTGAGCACGACCCAAGGGTCTTACCGTCGTGATCAAGGGTCGTAAAGGGTCAGGTCAAAGGCTAAGCCATCAAACACAAGGGTATTACCGTCGATCTCATGTAGCTGTTCAACAACCAGTCAAGGAAAAGCGTAAAACCATCAACTAAAATAATGATCAAAGTGTTCTTCCCGGCCCCCGCCTGATACAACGTAAGAAATCCTCAAATGTTGCACACATCTGAATTCTTCGACCACTTTTCTCACCAGTTTATGCAGCACGTATTGCCCTTTCATCAATGAATCCCCAAACTGTTGCACAAAACATCAGATAAAGTTAACTTTGAAAAATTCCTCTCTTGACGAACTAAAGATCCAAACCACATAATGATCTTCTTACAACAGTTTCAAATATAATGAAAGGAAAATACAAAGAAATTTTTCGAATCCCTCAAAGGGGCCAAGTTAGGCTTATGTATATATATATATATATATATATATATATATATATATATATATATATATATATATATATATATATATATATATATATATATATGAAGGCGAGCAAGTATGAATATGTACATGTGTATACATGTATATGTCTGTGCATGTGTATGTACATATATATATGCATATGTGTATATGTATATATATATATATATATATATATATATATATATATATATATATATATATATATATATATATATATATATATATATATATATATATATATATATATATTTCTTTCTTTTTCTTTTAAACTATTCGCCATTTCCCGCGTTAGCGAGGTAGCATTAAGAACAGAGGACTGGGCCTTTGAGGGAATACCCTCACCTGGCCCAATTCTCTGTTCCTTCTTTTGGAAAATTAAAAAAAAAAACGAGAGGGGAGGATTTCCAGCCCCACGCTTCCTCCCCTTTTAGTCGCCTTCTACGACACGCAGGGAATACGTGGGAAGTATTCTTAATCCCCTATCCCCAGGGATAATATATATATATATATATATATATATATATATATATATATATATATATATATATATATATATATATATATATATATATATGTATATGTATATGTGTGTATATGTGCGTGTATGGCCATTTATGTATATATATATATATATATATATATATATATATATATATATGAGTGGATGGGCCATTCTTCGTCTGTGTTCTGGCACTACTCCGCTGGCGCGGGAAATAGCGATTAAGTGTAGTAATGTTTGTAATAATAGTGATAATATATATAAGATGAAACGCTCCCCACTTTCT
>NC_092224.1:2462379-2622379 GCF_036320965.1 Panulirus ornatus | reverse complement strand
GTTTTCCTGGTGCCAAGGTGAGACATTTCATAGACAGAATGGATAACATTATGTCTGGTGATGGGAAAAGGCAAACTGTCTGCCTCAGCGTAGAAGGCAATGAGTTGATAGATAAGTATAAGGTAGCTATGATAAGATTAAGAGCAAGGGTGGGATAGCAGTATCATGTGGTATTCTGCCTTGCAGAGGAGTTGGAAGTGAATGGTTATCCAGGGGAATGAGTGCATAGTGCCGTCAGAATAATTACTGTTCAGACGAAATATGTCATTCTTCGAAAACTGGGATTTTTTTACGGGGAGAATGCCATGTACACTAGGGATGGAGTCCAATTATCTAGCGCAGGTGTGCTGGCTTTGACAGAGTCAGTGGAGAGGGTTGTAGCCGGGGTTAGTCAGCCATTAAACAGCCAAGTGACATTTCAACATATCTCAAGGTTTTTCGCTGAACTACAGGCTAGCTTCGCTAACAATTGTGTTTTGGAAAAACGCTGGAAAGATTTTCAGTAAAGCAAATGAACTATTACTTGACAGAAACAACACAGATCCAGGGAAAGTAATCCCTTTGGTTAAAATGAAGAGGGTGAGCCTCACTTTATGTCAGAGAGATAGAAGAGTAGACTATATCTTCCTGGACTGCCACAAAGCTTTTTACACTGTGGCCCATCGGAGATTAATTAAGAAGCTAGAACTTCAGTCCAGGGATAGATTCCTCCACTGGACAATAGTTTCCTTTTATGGAAGTGAACAAAGGGCGCAGATGAGAGGCGTATTCTCGAAATGGGCTGGGGTCACAAGTGGTGTTCCGCAGGGTTAGGTCTTGGGTCCACTGCTATTCTTTGTGTATGTTAATGAGTTGTCTGACGGTCTCATCTTACCTAAACATGTTTCTGGATAATGCTAAGGTCATGAGAGAAACATGGAATGACGACCATTGCATCAGCGTACAAGAGGACCTCAATAAACGCCAAAAGTGGTTGAAATATGTGTCGGGATATTCATTTCAATCAAATGCAAAGGAATTAGGATGGGACTAAGTGAAAAAAGGCCTCGATACAATCCCTGCCTGCCAATGATATGGCTACAGGATTCTCTGAATAAAAGTGACATCGGTTCCATATTGTGCCTAATCTGTGGTGAGAGCTGCATCTCAGAAGAACTATGATAATGGTAAACTGTCTACTGGCAAAAAATAGAATTGTATTCTCAACGCACTGTTTATCACACCAAAGCTGGATGACGCTTATCAAGTCTGGTCATCGCACCTAAATAAGAACAAAGATCTGACTGAAAGGGTCCAGAGCAAAGCACTAAAGATCGTATCTGAAATAAGAGTGTTCACCTACAATGAACGGCTGAGATTACAGCTTCTACGTTTCGAAATCAGCTGGGCAATGATGACAGTGAACAGCTCTTCACAAGATGCAGTACCAGAGTAACCTGAGGCGACGAAAAGAAACTGGGAAAGAAAATGGTTAAAATGATGAACTGTTTAACTATGCGGGTGGTGGCTTAAGACTGGAGGGTCGAAGCAAGAAAACGGCATGTGCCAACAGTTTACAAACGTTTGAAAGTTTAGTTGAAGACATAAAACGTTAAGGAGAAGAAACCCCAATAGTGTACAAATGGTTAAACACACGCGAACACACACGAACACACACACACCACTGAAGTGTAGGGGTTTGAGCTATTGACCGAGTCACTATAAATATATATATATGTGTGTGTGTGTGTGTGTGTGTGTGTGTGTGTGTGTTGGGAATTTATCGGGTTTCATTTTCCCCGTGGACTCATAGGAATATATATATATATATATATATATATATATATATATATATATATATATATATATATATATATTCTTTTTTTTTCATTATACTTAACCACTGTTTCCCGCGTCAGCGAGGTAGAGCACGGAAGCAGACGAAGAATGGCCTAAAAACTCACATTCATATCTGAAGAAGATATATGATGGGGTTGACAGAGATACTATGCGAAAGATTCTAAGAGTGTATGGCGTGGGAGGTAAGTTCCTAGAAACAGTGAAAAGTTTCACCAAGGATGTAAGGCTGTGTACGAGTAGGAAGAGAGGAAAGTGACTGGTTCCCAGTGAATGTCGGTTTGCGGCAGGGGTGCGTGATGTCTCCATGGTTGTTTGATTTGTTTATGGATGGAGTGAGTAGGGAGATGAATGCAAGAGTTATGGAAAGAGGGGCAAGTATGCAGTCTGTTCTGGATGAGAGGGCTTGGGAAGTGAGTCAGTTGTTGTTCGCTGATGATACAGCGCTGGTGGCGGAAGTTGGTGACAGTATGACAAAGTGTGCGAAAAAAGAAAATTGAGAGTAAATGTGAATAAGAGCAAGGTAATTAGGTTCAGTTGGGTTGAAGGACAAGTTGATTCGGAAGTAAGTTTGAATGGAGAAGAACTGGAGGAAGTTAAGAATTTTTGATATCTGGGAGTGGATTTAGCAGTGGATGGAACCATGGAATCGGAAGTAAGTCACAGGGTAGGGAAGGGGGCGAAGGTTCTGGGGGCGTTGAAGAATGTGTGGAAGGCGTGAACGTTATCTCGAAGAGCAAAACCGGGAATGTTAGAAGAAATAGTGGTTCCAACAATGATATATGGCTGCGAGGCATGGGCTATAGAAAGGGATGTGCAGAGGAGGGTGGATGTGTTGGAAATAAAATGTTTGAGGACAATATGTGGTGTGAGGTGGTTTGATCGAGTAAGTAATGAAAAGGTATGAGAGATGTGTGGTAATAAAAAGAGTGTGGTTGACAGCAGAAGAGGGTGTGTTAAAATGGTTTGGACACATGGAGAGAGCGAGTGAGGAAAGATTAACAAAGAGGATATATTTGTCAGAGGTGGAGGGAAGAAGGAGAAGCGGGAGACCAAATTGGAGGTGGAAGGATGGAGTTGAAAAGATTTTGGGCGATCGGGGCCTGAATATACAGGAGGGTGAAAGGTGTGCAAGGAATATAGTGAATTGGAACGATGTGGTATACCGGGATCAACGTGCTGTCAATGGTTGAAAGGTCTGTGGGGCCTGGATATGGAAAGAGAGCTTTGGTTTCGGTGAATTACACAAGACAGCTATAGACTGACTGTGAGCGAACGTAGCCTTTTTTCTCTTTTCCTGGCCACACTCGTTTTTTAATTTTCCAAAAGAAGGAACAAAGAAAGGGGCCAAGTGAGGAAATTTCCTCTAAGGCTCAATCCTCTGTTCTTAATGCTACTTTGCTAGTCCGGGAAATTGCGAATATGTATGAAAAAATTATATATATATATATATATATAGGGGATAGGGGATTAAGAATACTTCCCACGTATTCCCTGCGTGTCGTAGAAGGCGACTAAAAGAGGAGGGAGCGGGGGGCTGGAAATCCTCCCCTCTCGTTTTTTTTTTTTTTTTTTTTCAATTTTCCAAAAGAAGGAACAGAGAATTGGGCCAGGTGAGGGTATTCCCTCAAAGGCCCAGTCCTCTGTTCTTAACGCTACCTCGCTAATGCGGGAAATGGCGAATAGTTTGAAAGAAAGAAAGAATATATATATATATATATATATATATATATATATATATATATATATTTATATATATATATATATATTTCTTTCTTTCTTTCATACTATTCGCCATTTCCCGCATTAGCGAGGTAGCGTTGAGAACAGAGGACTGGGCCCTTGAGGGAATATCCTCACCTGGGCCCCTTCTCTGTTCCCTCTTTTGGAAAATTAAAAAAAAAAAAGTGAGAGGGGAGGATTTCCAGCCCCCCGCTCCCTCCCCTTTTAGTCGCCTTCTACGACACGCAGGGAATACGTGGGAAGTATTCTTTCTCCCCTATCCCCAGGGAATATATATATATATATATATATATATATATATATATATATATATATGGTGTGGGAGGCAAATTGTTAGAAGCAGTGAAAAGTTTTTATCGAGGATGTAAGGCATGTGTACGTGTAGGAAGAGAGGAAAGTGATTGGTTCTCAGTGAATGTAGGTTTGCGGCAAGGGTGTGTGATGTCTCCATGGTTGTTTAATTTGTTTATGGATGGGGTTGTTAGGGAGGTGAATGCAAGAGTTTTGGAAAGAGGGGCAAGTATGAAGTCTGTTGGGGATGAGAGAGCTTGGGAAGTGAGTCAGTTGTTGTTCGCTGATGATACAGCGCTGGTGGCTGATTCATGTGAGAAACTGCAGAAGCTGGTGACTGAGTTTGGTAAAGTGTGTGGAAGAAGAGAGTTAAGAGTAAATGTGAATAAGAGCAAGGTTATTAGGTACAGTAGGGTTGAGGGTCAAGTCAATTGGGAGGTGAGTTTGAATGGAGAAAAACTGGAGGAAGTGAAGTGTTTTAGATATCTGGGAGTGGATCTGGCAGCGGATGGAACCATGGAAGCGGAAGTGGATCATAGGGTGGGGGAGGGGGCGAAAATTCTGGGAGCCTTGAAGAATGTGTGGAAGTCGAGAACATTATCTCGGAAAGCAAAAATGAGTATGTTTGAAGGAATAGTGGTTCCAACAATGTTGTATGGTTGCGAGGCGTGGGCTATGGATAGAGTTGTGCGCAGGAGGATGGATGTGCTGGAAATGAGATGTTTGAGGACAATGTGTGGTGTGAGGTGGTTTGATCGAGTAAGTAACGTAAGGGTAAGAGAGATGTGTGGAAATAAAAAGAGCGTGGTTGAGAGAGTAGAAGAGGGTGTTTTGAAATGGTTTGGGCACATGGAGAGAATGAGTGAGGAAAGATTGACCAAGAGGATATATGTGTCGGAGGTGGAGGGAACGAGGAGAAGAGGGAGACCAAATTGGAGGTGGAAAGATGGAGTGAAAAAGATTTTGTGTGATCGGAGCCTGAACATGCAGGAGGGTGAAAGGAGGGCAAGGAATAGAGTGAATTGGAGCGATGTGGTATACCGGGGTTGACGTGCTGTCAGTGGATTAAATCGGGGCATGTGAAGCGTCTGGGGTAAACCATGGAAAGCTGTGTAGGTATGTATATTTTGCGTGTGTGGACGTATGTATATACATGTGTATGGGGGTGGGTTGGGCCATTTCTTTCGTCTGTTTCCTTGCGCTACCTCGCAAACGCGGGAGACAGCGACAAAGCAAAAAAAAAAAAAAAAAATATATATATATATATATATATATATATATATATATATATATATATATATATATATATATATATAATTATATATATATAATTATATATATATATATATATATATATATATATATATATATATATATATATATATATATATATATATATATATATATATATATATATATATAATTATATATATATATAATTATATATATATATATATATATATATATATATATATATATATATATATATATATATATATATATATATATATATAATTATATATATATAATTATATATATATATATATATATATATATATATATATATATATATATATATATATATATATATATATATATATATTCAGGCCCCGATCACACAAAATCTTTTTCACTCCATCTTTCCACCTCCAATTTGGTCTCCCTCTTCTCCTCGTTCCCTCCACCTCCGACACATATATCCTCTTGGTCAATCTTTCCTCACTCATTCTCTCCATGTGCCCAAACCACTTCAAAACACCCTCTTCTGCTCTCTCAGCCACGCTCTTTTTATTTCCACACATCTCTCTTACCCTTACGTTACTCACTCGATCAAACCACCTCACACCACACATTGTCCTCAAACATCTCATTTCCAGCACATCCATCCTCCTGCGCACAACTCTATCCATAGCCCACGCCTCGCAACCATACAACATTGTTAGAACCACTATTCCTTCAAACATACCCATTTTTGCTTTCCGAGATAATGTTCTCGACTTCCACACATTCTTCAAGGCCCCCAGAATTTTCGCCCCCTCTCCCACCCTATGATCCACTTCCGCTTCCATGGTTCCATCCGCTGCCAGATCCACTCCCAGATATCTAAAACACTTCACTTCCTCCAGTTTTTCTCCATTCAAACTCACCTCCCAATTGACTTGACCCTCAACCCTACTGTACCTAATAACCTTGCTCTTATTCACATTTATTTTTAACTTTCTTCTTCCACACACTTTACCAAACTCAGTCACCAGCTTCTGCAGTTTCTCACATGAATCAGCCACCAGCGCTGTATCATCAGCGAACAACAACTGACTCACTTCCCAAGCTCTCTCATCCCCAACAGACTTCATACTTGCCCCTCTTTCCAAAACTCTTGCATTTACCTCCCTAACAACCCCATCCATAAACAAATTAAACAACCATGGAGACATCACACACCCCTGCCGCAAACCTACATTCACTGAGAACCAATCACTTTCCTCTCTTCCTACACGTACACATGCCTTACATCCTCGATAAAAACTTTTCACTGCTTCTAACAACTTTCCTCCCAAACCATATATTCTTAATACCTTCCACAGAGCATCTCTATCAACTCCATCATATGCCTTCTCCAAATCCATAAATGCTACATACAAATCCATTTGCTTTTCTAAGTATTTCTCACATACATTCTTCAAAGCAAACACCTGATCCACACATCCTCTACCACTTCTGAAACCACACTGCTCTTCCCCAATCTGATGCTCTGTACATGCCTTCACCCTCTCAATCAATACCCTCCCATATAATTTACCAGGGGGATAAGAAGGGGATAAGAGTGAGCGCTCAAATTACAGAGGTATAAGTTTGTTGAGTATTCCTGGTAAATTATATATATATATATATATATATATATATATATATATATATATATATATATATATATATATATATATATATATATATATATATATATATATATATATATATCCCTGGGGATAGGGGATTAAGAATACTTCCCACGTATTCCCTACGTGTCGTAGAAGGCGACTAAAAGGGGAGGGAGCGGGGGGCTGGAAATCCTCCCCTCTCGTTTTTTTTTTTTTTTCTTTTTTTCCAGGGGAGGGAGCAGGGGGGGCCAGGTGGGGATATTCCAAAAAGGGCCCGGTCCTCTGTTCTTAGCGCTCCCTCGCTAACGCGGGAAATGGCGAATAGTTTAAAAGAAAAAAAAAAAAAAAATATATATATATATATATATATATATATATATATATATATATATATATATATATATATATATATATATATATATTGGATGGTATTGCAGTGGAATTTATTAAAAAAGGGGGTGACTGTATTGCTGACTGGTTGGTAAGGTTATTTAATGTATGTATGACTCATGGTGAGGTGCCTGAGGATTGGCGGAATGCGTGCATAGTGCCATTGTACAAAGGCAAAGGGGATAAGAGTGAGTGCTCAAATTACAGAGGTATAAGTTTGTTGAGTATTCCTGGTAAATTATATGGGAGGGTATTGATTGAGAGGGTGAAGGCATGTACAGAGCATCAGATTGGGGAAGAGCAGTGTGGTTTCAGAAGTGGTAGAGGATGTGTGGATCAGGTGTTTGCTTTGAAGAATGTATGTGAGAAATACTTAGAAAAGCAAATGGATTTGTATGTAGCATTTATGGATCTGGAGAAGGCATATGATAGAGTTGATAGAGATGCTCTGTGGAAGGTATTAAGAATATATGGTGTGGGAGGAAAGTTGTTAGAAGCAGTGAAAAGTTTTTATCGAGGATGTAAGGCATGTGTACGTGTAGGAAGAGAGGAAAGTGATTGGTTCTCAGTGAATGTAGGTTTGCGGCAGGGTTGTGTGATGTCTCCATGGTTGTTTAATTTGTTTATGGATGGGGTTGTTAGGGAGGTAAATGCAAGAGTTTTGGAAAGAGGGGCAAGTATGAAGTCTGTTGGGGATGAGAGAGCTTGGGAAGTGAGTCAGTTGTTGTTCGCTGATGATACAGCGCTGGTGGCTGATTCATGTGAGAAACTGCAGAAGCTGGTGACTGAGTTTGGTAAAGTGTGTGGAAGAAGAAAGTTAAAAGTAAATGTGAAAAAGAGCAAGGTTATTAGGTATAGTAGGGTTGAGGGTCAAGTCAATTGGGAGGTGAGTTTGGATGGAGAAAAACTGGAGGAAGTGAAGTGTTTTAGATATCTAGGAGTGGATCTGGCAGCGGATGGAACCATGGAAGCGGAAGTGGATCATAGGGTGGGGGAGGGGGCGAAAATTCTCGGAGCCTTGAAGAATGTGTGGAAGTCGAGAACATTATCTCGGAAAGCAAAAATGGGTATGTTTGAAGGAATAGTGGTTCCAACAATGTTGTATGGTTGCGAGGCGTGGGCTATGGATAGAGTTGTGCGCAGGAGGATGGATGTGCTGGAAATGAGATGTTTGAGGACAATGTGTGGTGTGAGGTGGTTTGATCGAGTGAAGTAACGTAAGGGTAAGAGAGATGTGTGGAAATAAAAAGAGCGTGGTTGAGAGAGCAGAAGAGGGTGTTTTGAAGTGGTCTGGGCACATGGAGAGAATGAGTGAGGAAAGATTGACCAAGAGGATATATGTGTCGGAGGTGGAGGGAACGAGGAGAAGAGGGAGACCAAATTGGAGGTGGAAAGATGGAGTGAAAAAGATTTTGTGTGATCGGGGCCTGAGCATGCAGGAGGGTGAAAGGAGGGCAAGGAATAGAGTGAATTGGAGCGATGTGGTATACCGGGGTTGACGTGCTGTCAGTGGATTGAATCAGGGCATGTGAAGCGTCTTGGGTAAACCATGGAAAGCTGTGTAGGTATGTATATTTGCGTGTGTGGACGTATGTATATACATGTGTATGGGGGTGGGTTGGGCCATTTCTTTCGTCTGTTTCCTTGCGCTACCTCGCAAACGCGGGAGACAGCGGCAAAAAAAAAAAAAAAGAATATATATATATATATATATATATATATATATATATATATATATGTATATATTTTTTTTTTTTTTTTTTTTTTTTTATACTTTATATTATATATTATATATTATATATTATGAAGTCTGTCTTGATCAAAACCTCAGTCCATGACTAAAGTCTTGGGTATGAACAGAGTCGTGAGTCGCACACACACACACACAGAGCTCACCAGACCACCCACTTCGCACAGTGCTCACACCGGTAGTGTTTCCGTCAGGGAGGCGACCCTTCCCTGCCATTCCCACGTTGCGCCTATGGGCCATCCCACAAGTACGACTTGAGCACAGGACATACGTCGATCATGTCGTATCTTGGGTAACAGCGTCTTGTGACAGTGTTGTGTGTGGTATGTATATGCCCAGGAAAGATCACCAGGTGGGATGGCAGCTGTTGCCTGCTGCAGTCTCCAACATTCACCAGGCTCTTCCTTCCTTACAATGATTGCTATGGATGACTTCCTGGAACCCTACAGAGGCTTCTGACAATTGCTGCAATTTACTCCAGACGGACACACACACACACACACACACACACACACACACACACACACACACACACACACATATCTGCTGTGTAAGAACGTATTTGATCAGGGAAAGGAACATCATATATGGGTTTTGAATATCCCTCTAAAGATTGATTAACCTCATCAAACCCTTTCTCTCCGGTCTTATCCAGAGGATAGAAGTATCGTCAGTCACAGATGCCTGGTGTCAGGGATAAGGAGTCCCTGGAGTTAGATATAAGCAGGGCTTGATATTAGAGTTAAGGAGTACCTGAGGTCAGGGATAAGAAACGCCTGGGGTCAGAGATAAGGAGTGCATGGGGTCAAAGTGAAGTGTAGATGGGGTCCGAGATAAGGTTTGCCTGAGGTTAGGTATACAGACTGCCTGGGGTCAGGAATAAGGAATGCCTTGGGTCAGTGATAAGGAAAGTCTAGGTACAGAGATACGTGAAGTCCCTGGAGTGAGGAATATGGAGTATCTGAGGTCAGAGATAGGGACTTTCTGAAGTTAAAGATAACAAGTGCCTGAGATCGGGTATAATGAGTGCTTGTGGTCAGGGATATGGAGTTCCTGGGCTCATATATAAGGAATGTCTGGGGGGCCCGGGATAGGGAGATCCTGGAGTCAAGATTAAGAATCCTACGAGGTCAAACACAATGAGAGTCTGGGGTGAGGGATAAGGAATGTTTGGGCTAGGAGATAAGGATAAGGTTCTAAAGTCAGAGATAGGAGTGCTAGAGGTCAAAGGATATGCCGTGCGTTACCCTACTACGTAACAACATATATTACATTATTTCTTTAGCCCTTTAGCTCAACGGTTCGACCCTTGAGCATGATGGTACGACCCTTGAGCACGACGTTACCATCCTTAAGAAGTCGTGTTCAAGGATGCTAACGCCCAGTTTAGTCCCTGAAGGCGGCCCTTACCTCAAACCCTCAGACCACATTTGACTATCACCACCACTCGCGGTTCTGTTGTGCTCTACAGAGCTATACATACGTCAGGTTTCCCAGCGTCACGTTTCTCTTAGTAAGACTTGTTCTCATACTGATGGTTCGGCTAAGTCGTGATATACCAACGAAAACCTTGAGGCTAACATATTGGATTCCTCAACAAAATCGTCAGTCAGCTTCCATGTCCGCACGGCGAGTAGTGTGTCCACATCTACGTCCGTGACTGCAGCTAAGGCGGTGACACCTACATGTGGTATGCCCACACCTGCAGGTGGTATTGCCACACTGCAGTACTATCTCGAGTCATTTCCTGCCACCAGTGTTGCTACACATCTACTGCTGTACCTGCTGTGTGTGTGTGTGTGTGTGTGTGTGTGTGTGTGTGTGTGTGTGTGTGTGTGTGTGTGTGTGTGTGTGTGTGTTTGTGTGTGTGTGTGTGTGTGTGTGTGTGCAATCATCGATTTTACTATATGGTTTCCCAAGTGAGATGACGCTCACTGTGGTCATTCATGTGAGATAACTCTCACTCACTGAGGCATTACCCAACACACACACACACACACACACACACACACACACACACACACACACACACATATATATATATATATATATATATATATATATATATATATATATATATATATATATATATATATATATATATCTTTTTCTTTCGTACTATTCGCCATTTCCCGCATTAGCGAGGTAGCGTTTAGAACAGAGGACTGGGCCTTTGAGGAAATATCCTCACCTGGCCCCCTTCTCTGTTCCTTCTTTTGGATTAGTAGACGAATCGAATAAATGAATGATGACACTATTAACATAGACAACATACAGAAATCTACAAATATGTACTTATGATGATAAAGAAACCTTATGATGGGGCCTCACGAGTTTCAAATCCCTACCTTTCCAGCACAAATAAGTAATGACATATTAGTGATTGCATGAACAAGGCTGGCATGTACGGCAGGAAGAGCAGTACATATAAATGGGGGATGATGTGTGGATGGTGGAGCATGAAGCCCATCATAACAAACCAGCAGACGAACTGCAGTCAAAAGCCTAGCGCGGGAAGGAGCAGCCCTTCACTGTGGGCAACGGTCGAAGAAGCTTAGGTGTACAAGAGACAAGATGCTGATGGAGCAGTAGCCTTCTGGCAAGCGGAGGGACAAGCAGTACTATGCTAGTGTCAGTAGCAGATGATGGCGAGCAAGCTACTAGCAGCTGATGAAGAGAGAAGCTAGCAAGCTACTAGCAGGTGATGAAGGAGACAGGCTAGCAAACTAAAAGGATATAGCGCAACTGGCAGACAAAAATGGCAGAGTACCAAGCAACTTGCAGATTAAGAAGGAGGGGGACTGGCAAACAACTAGCACTTAGAGCAGGAGAGCTAGCAATCAGGAAGCTACGATGCAAGCACACAAGCAAGAAAGTGATCAGGCAGGAATATAAAAAGATAAAAAGACGGAGGGCAGGCAGGCAAGCAAGCAAGCAAGCCAACATCAGTGCATCGCTCGCATGACCCAACATCATTGATCTCCGGGGCAGCCAAAGCCGGTCACACAAACTCCCGTGCTCACCCACAGGGGCAGTGTCGTCACCGCTCGTGAATGCCGCTCAGATGAAAGGAAAGGAAATGGGGAAATGCCCGACCTGCCTCAGAGGAACACAGCAGCCGGAACCCAGGAATGCCTTCAGCAATAGCAGCGGTAACAGCACCAGCAGTAGCGGTGATAGCACCGTTAGTAACGGTAACAGCACCAGCAGTAGCGGTGATAGCACCGTTAGTAACGGTAACAGCACCAGCAGTAGCGGTGATAGCACCATTAGTAACGGTAACTGCACCAGCAGCAGCAGTGTCAGCACCAGAAGCGATGACAGTGAATGTAACAACTGCTTAGTAGTGACAGTTACTAAAAGATGTGCGCATAGAGTTATACAATGTCATACACAGGAAACAGACCATGGGCACATATGTTTCCTCTTCTGCTTTTCGAAGCTTCATCCGTCTTGTTTTCCTGACTTTATCATCCTAGGTTTGCCTGTCATGAGCAATGCGAGGATTATTACAATTTGCAATTTCAAAATCGGGCATTTATTCGCGACTGTAAACTTGACCATCATGATTTGCTGTGCTGAGTGACTTTAAAAGTAATGTGTTAGCGATTACCAATCTTTTCTTCATTAGATCTTCATTTGCTGTTACAGCTAATGCAAACATATTTTCGACGCGAGTAGGTTTCTAGACTAATGTGATTAGGTCACTATCAAGCAAATTGAGGTAGAGTCCACGCCCGGAGCTACTGGAAAGGATTCTCGCCAT
Source organism: Panulirus ornatus (assembly GCF_036320965.1). NCBI lineage: Eukaryota > Metazoa > Arthropoda > Malacostraca > Decapoda > Palinuridae > Panulirus > Panulirus ornatus. The sequence goes on along the minus strand of NC_092224.1, from coordinate 2,609,727 downwards.
TTAGATACTGGCATGATGAGGGAGTGAAGTGTTGCAGCAACCTGGGAGTGGATATGGCAGCGAATAGAACCATGGAGGTGGAAGTGAGTTATAGGGTGGGTGAAGAGGGTGAAAGTTCTGAAAGAATTGAAGAATGTGTGGAAAGAGAGATCGTTAACAGGGAAGGTAAAAATTGGTATGTTTGAAGGTTTGTAGTTCCAACAATATCATGTGGATGCGAGGCATTTTCATTTACAACAATGAACACCCTATGCACACCAATCATTCCCTCAATTGCCACATTACTCACCTTTGCATTCAAGTCACCCATCACTATAAGCCGGTCTCGTGCATCAAAACTGCTAGCACACTCACTCAACTACCCCCAAAGCACTTGCCTCTTATGATCTTTCTTCTCATGCCCAGGTGCATAGGCACCAATAATCACCCAAATCTCTCCATTCACTTTCAGTTTTACCCATATCAATCTAGAGTTTACTTTCTTACACTCTATCACATACTCCCACCACTCCTGTTTCAGGAGTAGTGCTACTCCTTCCCTTGCCCTTGTCCTCTCACCAACCCCTGACTACTCCCAAAACTCTCCATGGTTGTTTAATTTGTTTATGGATAGGATTGTTAGGAAAAAGAGTGCAAGAGTTTTGGAGAGAGGGGCAAGTATGCAGTCTGTTGTGGATGAGAGAGCTTAGGAAGTGAGTCAGTTGTTGTTCGCTGACGATACATCGCTGGTGGCTGATTCGAGTGAGAAACTGCAGACGTTGGTGACTGAGTTTGGTAAAGTGTGTGAAAGAAGAAAGCTGAGAGTAAATATGAATAAGAACAAGGTTATTAGGTACAGTAGGGTTGAGGGACAAGTCAATTGGGAGGTAACTTTGAATGGAGAAAACCTGGAGGACGTGTAGTGTTTTAGATATCTGGGAGTGGATGTGACAGCGGATGGAACAATGGAAGCGGAAGTGAGTCGCAGGGTGGAGGAGGGGGCGAAAGTTCTGGGAGCGTTGAAAAATGTGTGTAAGGCGGGAACATTATCTCGGAAAGCAAAAATGGGCATGTTTGAAGGAATAGTGGTTCCAACAATGTTATATGGTTGTGAGGCGTGGGCTATAGATAAAGTTGTGCGGAGGAGGGTCGATGTGTTGGAAATGAGATGTTTCAGGACAATATGTGGTTTGATCGAGTAAGTAATGAAAGGGTAAGAGAGATGTGTGGTAATAGGAAGAGTGTGGTTGAGAGAGCAGAAAAGGGTGTTTTGAAATGGTTTGGTCACATGGAGAGAATGAGTGAGGAAAGATTGACAAAGAGGATATATGTGTCAGAGGTGGAGGGAAAGAGGAGAAGTGGGAGACCAAATTGGAGTTGGAAGGATGGAGTGAAAAAGATTTTGAGCGATCGGGGCCTGAACATGCAGTAGCGTGAAAGGCGTGCAAGGAATAGAGTTAATTGGAACGATGTGGTATACCGGGGTCGACGTGCTGTCAGTGGATTGAACCAGGGCATGTGAAGCGTTTGGGGTAAACCATGGAAAGTTTTGTGGGGCCTGAATGTGGAAAGGGAGCGGTGGTTTTGGTGCATTATATATATATATATATATATATATATATATATATATATATATATATATATATATATATATATATATATATATATATATATATATATATATATATATATATATATATATATATATATATATATATATATATATATATATATATATATATATATATATATATATGTGTTAATATATATGTGTTATGTGTTATATATATATATATATGTGTTAATTGACAGGCGTGCGAAAGAGAGACTTTTGGATGTTAATGTGCTGAGAGGTGCAACTGGAGAGATGTCTGATCATTATCTTGAGGAGGCTAAGGTGAAGATTTGTATGGGTTTTCAGAAAAGAAGAGTGAATGTTGGGGTGAAGAGGGTGGTGAGAGTAAGTGAGCTTGAGAAGGAGACCTGTGTGAGGAAGTACCAGGAGAGACTGAGTACAGAATGGAAAAAGGTGAGAACAATGGAAGCAAGGGGAGTGGGGGAGGAATGGGATGTATTTAGGGAATCAGTGATGGATTGCGCAAAAGATGCTTGTGGCATGAGAAGAGTGGGAGGTGGGTTGATTAGAAAGGGTAGTGAGTGGTGGGATGAAGAAGTAAGAGTATTAGTGAAAGAGAAGAGAGAGGCATTTGGACGATTTTTGCAGGGAAAAAATGAAATTGAGTGGGAGATGTATAAAAGAAAGAGACAGGAGGTCAAGAGAAAGGTGCAAGAGGTGAAAATAAGGGCAAATGAGAGTTGGGGTGAGAGAGTATCATTAAATTTTAGGGAGAATAAAAAGATGTTCTAGAAGGAGGTAAATAAAGTGCGTAAGACAAGGGAGCAAATGGGAACTTCAGTGAAGGGCGCAAATGGGGAGGTGATAACAAGTAGTGGTGATGTGAGAAATAGATGGAGTGAGTATTTTGAAGGTTTGTTGAATGTGTTTGATGATAGAGTGGCAGATATACGGTGTTTTGGTCGAGGTGGTGTGCAAAGTGAGTGGGTTAGGGAAAATGATTTGGTAAACAGAGAAGAGGTAGTGAAAGCTTTGCGGAAGATGAAAGCCGGCAAGGCAGCAGGTTTGGATGGTATTGCAGTGGAATTTATAAAAAAAAAGGGGGTGACTGTATTGTTGACTGGTTGGTAAGGTTATTTAATGTATGTATGACTCATGGTGAGGTGCCTGAGGATTGGCGGAATGCGTGCATAGTGCCATTGTACAAAGGCAAAGGGGATAAGAGTGAGTGCTCAAATTACAGAGGTATAAGTTTGTTGAGTATTCCTGGTAAATCATATGGGAGGGTATTGATTGAGAGGGTGAAGGCATGTACAGAGCATCAGATTGGGGAAGAGCAGTGTGGTTTCAGAAGTGGTAGAGGATGTGTGGATCAGGTGTTTGCTTTGAAGAATGTATGTGAGAAATACTTAGAAAAGCAAATGGATTTGTATGTAGCATTTATGGATCTGGAGAAGGCATATGATAGAGTTGATAGAGATGCTCTGTGGAAGGTATTAAGAATATATGGTGTGGGAGGAAAGTTGTTAGAAGCAGTGAAAAGTTTTTATCAAGGATGTAAGGCATGTGTACGTGTAGGAAGAGAGGAAAGTGATTGGTTCTCAGTGAATGTAGGTTTGCGGCAGGGGTGTGTGATGTCTCCATGGTTGTTTAATTTGTTTATGGATGGGGTTGTTAGGGAGGTAAATGCAAGAGTTTTGGAAAGAGGGGCAAGTATGAAGTCTGTTGGGGATGAGAGAGCTTGGGAAGTGAGTCAGTTGTTGTTCGCTGATGATACAGCGCTGGTGGCTGATTCATGTGAGAAACTGCAGAAGCTGGTGACTGAGTTTGGTGAAGTGTGTGGAAGAAGAAAGTTAAGAGTAAATGTGAATAAGAGCAAGGTTATTAGGTAAAGTAGGGTTGAGGGTCAAGTCAATTGGGAGGTGAGTTTGAATGGAGAAAAACTGGAGGAAGTGAAGTGTTTTAGATATCTGGGAGTGGATCTGGCAGCGGATGGAACCATGGAAGCGGAAGTGGATCATAGGGTGGGGGAGGGGGCGAAAATTCTGGGGGCCTTGAAGAATGTGTGGAAGTCGAGAACATTATCGCGGAAAGCAAAAATGGGTATGTTTGAAGGAATAGTGGTTCCAACAATGTTGTATGGTTGCGAGGCGTGGGCTATGGATAGAGTTGTGCGCAGGAGGATGGATGTGCTGGAAATGAGATGTTTGAGGACAATGTGTGGTGTGAGGTGGTTTGATCGAGTGAGTAACGTAAGGGTAAGACAGATGTGTGGAAATAAAAAGAGCGTGGTTGAGAGAGCAGAAGAGGGTGTTTTGAAGTGGTTTGGGCACATGGAGAGGATGAGTGAGGAAAGATTGACCAAGAGAATATATGTGTCGGAGGTGGAGGGAGCAAGGAGAAGAGGGAGACCAAATTGGAGGTGGAAAGATGGAGTGAAAAAGATTTTGTGTGATCGGGGCCAGAACATGCAGGAGGGTGAAAGGAGGGCAAGGAATAGAGTGGATTGGAGCGATGTGGTATACCGGGGTTGACGTGCTGTCAGTGGATTGAATCAAGGCATGTGAAGCGTCTGGGGTAAACCATGGAAAGCTGTGTAGGTATGTATATTTGCGTGTGTGGACGTATGTATATACATGTGTATGGGGGGGGGGGGGGTCGGGCCATCTCTTTCGTCTGTTTCCTTGCGCTACCTCGCAAACGCGGGAGACAGCGACAAAGTAAAAAAAAAAAAAAAAAAAAAAAATATATATATATATATATATATATATATATATATATATATATATATATATATATATATATATATATATATATTTATATATATATATTTATATATATATTTATATATATATATATATATATATATATATATATATATATATATATATATATATATATATATACATATATATATATATATATATATATATATATCATCCCTTGGGATAGGGGAGAAAGAATACTTCCCACGTATTCCCTGCGTGTCGTAGAAGGCGACTAAAAGGGGAGGGAGCGGGGGGCTGGAAATCTTCCCCTCTCGTTTTTTTTTTTAATTTTCCAAAACAAGGAACAGAGAAGGGGGCCAGGTGAGGATATTTCCTCCAAGGCCCAGTCCTCTGTTCTTAACGCTACCTCGCTAACGCGGGAAATGGCGAATAGTTTGAAAGAAAGAAAAATATATATATATATATATATATATATATATATATATATATATTTATATATATATATATATATATATATATATATATATATATATATATATATATATATACATATATATATATATATATATATCATCCCTTGGGATAGGGGAGAAAGAATACTTCCCACGTATTCCCTGCGTGTCGTAGAAGGCGACTAAAAGGGGAGGGAGCGGGAGGCTGGAAATCCTCCCCTCTCGTTTTTTTTTTTTCTTTTTTTTAATTTTCCAAAAGAAGGAACAGAGGGGGGCCAGGTGAGGATATTCCACAAAGGCCCAGTCCTCTGTTCTTAACGCTACCTCGCTAATGCGGGAAATGGCGGATAGTTTAAAAGAAAGAAAGAATATATATATATATATATATATATATATATATATATATATATATATATATATATATATATATATATATATATATATATATATATATATATATACGTATTATCCCTGGGGATAGGGGAGAAAGAATACTTCCCACGCATTACCTGCGTGTCGCAGAGGGCGGCTAAAAGGGGAGGGAGCGGGTGGCTGGAAATCTTCCCCTCTCATTTTTTCTAATATTTCAAAAGATGGAACAGAGAAGGGGGCCAGGTGAGGATATTCCCTCGAAGGTCCAGTCCTCTGTTCTTAACGCTACCTCGCTAATGCGGGAAATGGCGAATACTATGAAAGTAAAAAAGATATATATATATATATATATATATATATATATATATATATATATATATATATATATATATATATATATATATATATATATATATATGTATATATATATATATATATATATATATATATACATACATATATATATATATATATATATATATATATATATATATATATATATATATATATATATATATATATTGGAAAGGATCACAATTTTGCGCGTGATCAAGATATTCCTATGAGTCCACGGGGAAAATGAAACACGAAAAGGTCCCAAGTGCACTTTCGTGTAATAATCACATCATCAGGGGAGACACAAGAGAGAAATATAACAGTCAGTTGATATACATCGAAGAGACGAAGCTAGGACGCCATTTGGTAAACATGTGATTGTCCTAGCTTCGTCTCTTCGATGTATATCAACTGACTGTTTTATTTCTCTCTTGTGTCTCCCCTGATGATGTGATCATTACACGAAAGTGCACTTGGGAACTTTTCGTGTTTCATTTTCCCCGTGGACTCATAGGAATATATATACATATATATATATATATATATATATATATATATATATATATATATATATATATATATATATATATATATATATATATATATATATATTTTTTTTTTTTTTTTTTTTTTTGCTTTGTCGCTGTCTCCCGCGTTTGCGAGGTAGCGCAAGGAAACAGACGAAAGAAATGGCCCAACCCACCCCCATACACAATGTATACACACACACACGTCCACACACGCAAATATATATACCTATACATCTCAAAGTACACATATATATACATACACAGACACATACATATATACCCATGCACACGATTCACACTGTCTGCCCCCATTCACTCCCATCGCCACCTCGCCCCACATGGAATACCATCCCCCTCCCCCCTCATGTGTGCGAGGTAGCACTAGGAAAAGACAACAAAGACCCCATTTGTTCACACTCAGTCTCTAGCTGCCACGCAATAATGCCCGAAACCACAGCTCCCTTTCCACATCCAGGCCCCACACAACTTTCCATGGTTTACCCCAGACGCTTCACATGCCCTGATTCAATCCACTGACAGCACGTCAACCCCGGTATACCACATCGATCCAATTCACTCTATTCCTTGCCCTCCTTTCACCCTCCTGCATGTTCAGGCCCCGATCACACAAAATCTTTTTCACTCCATCTTTCCACCTCCAATTTGGTCTCCCACTTCTCCTCGTTCCCTCCACCTCCGACACATATATCCTCTTGGTCAATCTTTCTTCACTCATTCTCTCCATGTGCCCAAACCATTTCAAAACACTCTCTTCTGCTCTCTCAACCACGCTCTTTTTATTTCAACACATCTCTCTTACCCTTACATTGCTTACTCGATCAAACCACCTCACACCACACATTGTCCTCAAACATCTCATTTTCAGCACATCCACCCTCCTACGCACAACTCTATCCATAGCCCACGCCTCGCAACCATACAACATTGTTGGAACCACTATTCCTTCAAACATACCCATTTTTGCTTTCCGAGATAATGTTCTCGACTTCCACACATTCTTCAAGGCTCCCAGGATTTTCGCCCCCTCCCCCACCCTATGAGTCACTTCCGCTTCCATGGTTCCATCCGCTGCCAGATCCATTCCCAGATATCTAAAACACTTTACTTCCTCCAGTTTCTATCCATTCAAACTAACCTCCCAATTGACTTGACCCTCAACCCTACTGTACCTAATAACCTTGCTCTTATGCACATTTACGCTTAACTTTCTTCTTTCACACACTTTACCAAACTCAGTCACCAGCTTCTGCAGTTTCTCACATGAATCAGCCACCAGCGTTGTATCATCAGCGAACAACAACTGACTCACTTCCCAAGCTCTCTCATCCACAACAGACTTCATACTTGCCCCTCTTTCCAAAACTCTTGCATTCACCTCCCTAACAACCCCATCCATAAACAAATTAAACAACCATGGAGACATCACACACCCCTGCCGCAAACCTACATTCACTGAGAACCAATCACTTTCCTCTCTTCATACACGTACACATGCCTTACATCCTCGATAAAAACTTTTCACTGCTTCTAACACCTTGCCTCCCACACCATATATTCTTAATACCTTCCACAAAGCATCTCTATCAACTCTATCATATGCCTTCTCCAGATCCATAAATGCTACATGCAAATCAATTTGCTTTTCTAAGTATTTCTCACATACATTCTTGAAAGCAAACACCTGATCCACACATCCTCTACCACTTCTGAAACCACACTGCTCTTCCCCAATCTGATGCTCTGTACAGCCTTCACCCTCTCAATCAATACCCTCCCATATAATTTACCAGGAATATTCGACAAACTTATACCTCTGTAATTTGAGCACTCACTCTTATCCCCTTTGCCTTTGTACAATGGCACTATGCACGCATTCCGCCAATCCTCAGGCACCTCACCATGAGTCATACATACATTAAATAACCTTACCAACCAATCAACAATACAGTCACCCCCTTTTTTAATAAATTCCACTGCAATACCATCCAAACCTGCTGCCTTGCCGGCTTTCATCGTCCGCAAAGCTTTTACTACCTCTCCTCTGTTTACCAAATCATATAAATATATATATATATATATATATATATATATATATATATATATATATATATATATATATATATATATATATATATATATATATCATGAGGATTGGCGGAATGCTTGCATAGTACCATTGTACAAAGGCAAAGGGGATAAGAGTGAGCGCTCAAATTACAGAGGTATAAGTTTGTTGAGTATTGCTGGGAAATTATATGGAAAGGTATTGATTGAGAGGGTGAAGGCATGTACAGAGCATCAGACTGGGGAAGAGCAGCGTGGTTTCAGAAGTGGTAGAGGATGTGTGGATCAGGTGTTTGCTTTCAAGAATGTGTGTGAGAAATACTTAGAAAAACAAGTGGATTTGTATGTAGCATTTGTGGATCTGGGGAAAGCATATGATAGAGTTGATAGAGGTGCTCTGTGGAAGGTTTTGGGAGTCTATGGTGAGGGAGGCAAGTAGTTAGAAGCAGTGAAAAGTTTTTATCGAGGATGTAAGGCATGTGTACGTGTATGAAGAGAGGAAAGTGATTGGTTCTCAGTGAATGTAGGTTTGCGGCAGGGGTGTGTGATGTCTCCATGGTTGTTTAATTTGTTTATGGATGGGATTGTTGGGAGGTGAATGCAAGAGTTTTGGAGAGAGGGCAAGTATGCAGTCTGTTCTGGATGAGAGAGCTTGGGAAGTGAGTCAGTTGTTGTTCGCTGATGATACAGCGCTGGTGGCTGATTCATGTAAGAAACTGCAGAAGCTGGTGACTGAGGTTGGTAAGGTGTGTGAAAGAGGAAAGTTAAGAGTAGATGTGAATAAGAGCAAGGTTATTAGGTACAGTAGGGTTGAGGGTCAAGTCAATTGGGAGGTAAGTTTGAATGGAGAAAAACTGGAGGAAGTGAAGTGTTTTAGATATCTGGGAGTGGATCTGGCAGCGGATGGAACCATGGAAGCGGAAGTGAATCATAGGGTGGGGGAGGGGGCGAAAATTTTGGGAGCCTTGAAGAATGTTTGGAAGTCGAGAACATTATCTCGGAAAGCAAAAATGGGTATGTTTGAAGGAATAGTGGTTCCAACAATGTTGTATGGCTGCGAGGCGTGGGCTATGGATAGATTTGTGCGCAGGAGGGTGGATGTGCTGGAAATGAGATGTTTGAGGACAGTATGTGGTGTGAGGTGGTTTGATGGAGTGGGTAATGTGAGGGTAAGAGAGATGTGAGGAAATAAAAAGAGTGTGGTTGAGAGAGCAGAAGAGGGTGTTTTGAAGTGGTTTGGTCACATGGAGAGAATGAGTGAGGAAAGATTGACCAAGAGGATATATGTGTTAGAGGTGGAGGGAACGAGGAGAAGTGGGGGACCGAATTGGAGGTGGAAAGATGGAGTGAAAAAGATTTCGAGTGATCGGGGCCTGAACATGCAGGAGGGCGAAAGGCGTGCAAGGAATAGAGTGAATTGGAACGATGTGGTATACAGGGGTCGACGCGCTGTCAATGGATTGAACCAGGGCATGTGAAGCGTCTGGGGTAAACCATGGAAAGTTGTGTGGGGCCTGGAGATGGAGAGGGAGCTGTGGTTTCGGTGCATTATTACATGACAGCTAGAGACTGAGTGTGAACGAATGGGGCCTTTGGTGTGTTTTCTTAGCGCTACCTCGCACACATGAGGGGGGAGGGGGTTGTTATTCCATGTGTGGCGAGGTGGCGATGGGAACAAATAAAGGCAGACAGTGTGAATTGTGTGCATATATATATATATATATATATATATATATATATATATATATATATATATATATATATATATATATATATATATATATATATATATATATATATATATATATATATATATATATATTTTCATACCATCCGCCATCTCCCGCGACAGCGAGGTAGCGTTAAGAACAGAGGACTGGGCCTTTGAGGAAATATCCTCACCTGGCCCTCCTCTCTGTTCCTTCTTTTGGAAAATTAAAAAAAAAAACGAGAGGGGAGGATTTCCAGCCCCCCGCTCCCTTCCCTTTTAGTCGCCTTCTACGACACGCAGGGAATACGTGGGAAGTATTCTTTCTCCCCTATCCCCAGGGTTGATATATATATATATATATATATATATATATATATATATATATATATAGATATATATATATATATATATATATATATAGATAGATCGATAGTTAGATAGATATAGATAAGTCAAGTAGGTAGCCATCAACTGAAGATCCATACCAAAAACATCGAACACAAAACTGGTGATGAATAATGAGAAACATGAAGGAACATGAATGACATTAGGACATTATGGGTAGTGTCGAGCCAAGTTTCACAGCCACAGCTTTACTGACGACGTACACAACAGCGAGGATAGACAGTCGAAATGTTGTAGGGGAAAACAGTGAGTGACATAATCTCCTTCATTGCTACAGTAGCATAAATCATCCTTTGAGGATGCCAGACGAGTGTGAATAATTTCTAACAAAGTTGTGAAGGAATGAAAAATGAAACAGGTCGTATACAGTAACGAGAATACTTTTGTTGTGAATGGAATATAACTAAAGAGAAACACAGGTCAGGCTGGTGACACACACAGGGTAGAAAAATAAACAGGCACAAGTTCCTTGAATGTACACGGAACTTTTTGTGTCAGTACATTACAAAAAGAAATACTACAGTGAGAACAATGCCATGCCATCAAGGGTGACAAACAGTATCTTTCATGGTGAAAGCACCAACCATGGAGCCCCACCAGAGCAACGTGGGTCGTGTGTCACTCCAGAGACAATAGACAACGACCAGAGGAAGTGACCTAAGAAGAGCAGTCGAGCCAGATGACCAGGTGAAGGTACATTGTGGCGTGCCATGAAGAATGTGTTGTCGGACACGGAGTCAGAGGTGAACAATATTAGAAATATATATATGTCGTAAAGTAAACAATTGACATGGAGGGTGAATACAGGACAGTTTGAGATGTAGAGAGAGAGAGAGAGAGAGAGAGAGAGAGAGAGAGAGAGAGAGAGAGAGAGAGAGAGAGAGAGAGAGAGAGAGAGAGAGAGAGAGAGAGAGAGAGAGAAGAGAGAGAGAGAGAGCGCATTAAAGAACTAAGAATAGACAATTTAGGAGACTCAGTAACCGGATAGTTTGTGAAAAGTGCAGGTCAGAAATACTATACTGTAATGAGACGGAAGAAGAGGAAGAAAAGTATAAAAGAAATCCTGCTCACAAATCAAGGGATCGTTCCCACTTACTCCAGAAATGTAACAAGAGACTGCTGCCAAGGAACCAAAAATGAGAACTGAGGAATTCATCAAGTTGAGTCCAGAGACTGCCGATAATCGGGACATGTTTGCTGCAGAGAACTTGTAGTTCTCAGTTTTAATACACTGGGACGGGAGTGGGACTCATATAAGCATAGATATATAGCGGTAATATACACATTCGTATATAACTTCGATATGCACCTATATAGTGGTATTTACCTATTTGCAGCGGAATCATACGAGTGTGGTGGGTTAAACTCTTGGATCCCCTGATAAGATGGGTTACAATCTCGGAATCCCACACCAAGCTGGGTTAAGATCCTAGATCTCATAAATGATAGGTTGATATCCCAGAACACTACCTAAAAGTGGGTTTAGATCCTGGAACTCCACATTAGATTGGTTAGAATCCAGAACCTACACAAAAGACGTTAAGATTCTGGAGCCCCACATAAAATAGATTGAAATCCTGTAACCCCACACAAGTTGAGTTAAGATTGTGGAACCCTACATAATGTAGGTTAAAATCCCGAAACCATAAACAAGACGGGTTACAGTCCTGGATCCCTACACAAAATGGATGAAAATCCTGGAAACTGGAAATGAGAAAACTACGAAGAAGAAAGACCAGCATGAGTCTCATGAGCTGGATTGTACTTCATTGTCTGTATCTAAGTGTACAAAGATCCTTGTCAGGCTGCTGGAGATGGTGTCCAAGACCTGACTCCAGGGTCTGTTAATTCAGAATGAAAAGCTGATTTGATAAGCTTGTAAGAAAATTGACAATCCAGTAGCCCCGAACTACAGACCTGTCAATAACAGATCGTGTCTGTAAAGTACTGAAGAAAATACTCAAAAAACAGGTAATGGTTTTCCAGCTTGTTGGTGCTGCAAGAATAAGGGACTTGTATGGAGCGATGAACAGGCTGGAAAAGAGCGATGGGTGAAGGAACCTGTCATATCTTTAGACCGCCAGAAGGTCTTGGATACCGTCCCTCACAGCTGCTGATACAGCGATGAATACCTGAAGTTCAGGCCGGTGATAGATGCTTTACTTGGAGTGAGAATTACTTCACTGAGAGTGTAGGGAACACATGTTACGGACGCCTTTTCAAGCTGGATGTATGTAATGAATAGATTTCCTCAAATGTCCGCTGAAGAACCACTTCTATGACTGATCTATACCAAATGACTTGTCAGAACTTGAACCATGCATGAACAGCCTTCCCAACGAATGCATGAAGTCCAAGTGATTAATGCGACCTGTGTCACGGGTCAAACAACGGCGAATGAACTTCAAGGCAGTGAAGACTAAAAAAGGTGAAACTAGACAGGAGTTTGACCATAACATAAGGGGTAAAAAGATACGAGAATTAATCTTTAATTGAACCTAAATGACATTATGCCAAATTTGATCAAGAGAATATCGAACATAATTGTAACGTATTTTCCGTCCTAAGCTAGAGTGACACCTCCTCACTTGAGAAACACACGACTGCCTGCGGGTCCGGGAAAATACATTAAGGATGATGTGGTGAGGAATCATGAGTTACAAGGAGACGACACACGTCCTCGGACTAACTGTAGTGAAAGAAAAGGGGAATGTGGGAAGACGTGACAGCCACCTACAAACTGAGAAGGTTGCCACGAATGATGTCGTCACAGACCAGGTCTCTGGAACCCAGAGGTACTACGAAACCAAATGACAAATGGACACGGCAAATGAAGGACATGTAGTAAAGACTGATGGAATAGGAACATTCAGAAAATGTTTGACCGCCGCACGACACACCTCGCTCTCTACGAGCCACAGTCAGGTAATCACACACAAACATATCCTCTCATTTAGACACATACACGTAGACAGAGTCACATGCCGACACATACATTGGAAATTATATAAAAGCAAAGCCAAAAAAAAACACAAAACATACGCAGAGATAAACACGTACACTCATTAACATACGTATACACCATGCGCACACACAAACAAGCACACATACACACACCTACAACGAAGACCTTCACAACAGCCGTAAAGAAATAAGAATCTATGCTTGCATTAGAGAAAGACTGACCCAGTCGTTTGAAAGAGACCTTTTCCGAGGGAGCACGGAACATGTCAGGGATACTGTCTGAAACTGCGAAAAAAAAAGTGGAGTTTCTCAGGGTGCAGTGCTGGCCGGCCTAATGGTGTGTAACCTCTATACACTGCGTGCTTGAAGGCTCAACGTCACAGATGCATAAGTTCATAGTTGAGCCTAAGCTTATGATCGAGGCACGGACGATTTAGGAGTGCAAATACTAGCAACAAGACCAATAAGCTGCAGCAGAGATCGGACAGATAGGTAATGAACTTCCATCTAAACAACTGGAAAAGAATAAGTATAGCAATGTGTAGTAACAATATAAACTTTGAAATATCTTTTGGAACGTGACAAGTTGTAAGACTCCACTCTCTAGAGATATCCACTAGTGCACGTTCTGCCCTACGTATCCCCAGAGAAAGGCGTCAGAAGGGTTGTTAGGGCGGTAAACCAAGTGGTGATGGTCGTCAAAATTGTCCTCAGCCACAGGATGAAGGACATAACCAAGGAAACATTCGTGACATCATTCGGTCTACGGCGTAGTATGTATCACCAGGTTGGTCTCCTACATGAAGTAGCACATAGATCTGCTGGAGAAGGTCCAGTGGTACGTGTTGAGAAAAGTGGCAGGAATGATAGAGAGCTGCGGAAAAATGACAAAAGGAATCCTTGCAACACTAGAGGAGACAACCCTAAGGTGGGACGTGGTAACCACTCTCTCGAAGGGTCGTAACGATGGTCATATTGATCAGGTCTGAGGAAACAGAGAGCATTTGAGTAACCAGAAGTCGTAAGTAATAAGGAAGGGCGCGAGAAAACACTTCTTAAGCAGCAAGTTACTGAAGGTGCGGAACCAACTAAACCAAGAAATGATAAATACTGAAAGATCGGACCTTAGAACATGCTGCTCAGTTGTGGTCACCTCACCTAGAAATCACAAAGAGCCAGTAAGAAAAAAGTACAGAGGAGGACAGCAGGTATAATACCAGAATTAGGAAAGTTGAGTTACAAGGTAAGTTTAGAGGCTTTATATCTACCCAACTTGGAAGAGAAAAGAGTCATGGGTGACTTAATGACAACCTTTAAATTTCAAAAACATACCTGTGACGTGGACAGTGAACAGTTCTTCGAGAGATGTAGGGACAGAGCAACCAGAGGACATAACATAAAATCAAACAAGAAACTAGTGAAAAAAAAAGATATAAAGACGTATTTCTACAGTATAAGAGTGGTAGATGAATGGTGTAGATGACTAAGGACATGGTTACTTCAGAGACCATACTTGAAGGAAACAAAGTTGTACGATACTAGCGAGTTCAAGAAAATGGCCTTACAAGTGTAAAACTGATGGTGGTGCTGTGTGTGTGTGTGTGTGTGTGTGTGTGTGTGTGTGTGTGTGTGTGTATACGTAAGAGTAATCACAAGGTACATATATACAAGGATAAGGGACGGGGCAACGCGGATGTAAAACTCTCTCCCTGTAATACACAAACAGCAATTACACACCCACGCACGGACCTCCTTTGTGTGGTGGTTAGCATAACTCACCGTCACGCATGGAAGGGCCGCCGGGGATCGAACCCGCATAGGTTCGAATCCTGGTCGAGGCAGCGGTCGACAGTCCACCCACCTGTTCATCCTATCCTAGTAGCTGGTCGATAGAACGGATTCCTGTTATAAGCTGGTGCCTGTGTGTGTGTGTGTGCGTGTGTGTGTGTGTGTGTGTGTGTGTGTGTGTGTGTGTGTGCACAGATACAAAGGAATCAAGACATGATACACACATACAAGGATAAGAACAAGGGGCAACGCAAGTGTAAAACTTTCTTCTTGTAAAACACAAATATCATCCACAAATACTAAACGCACACACACATACACACACACACACACAGACACACACACACACACACACACACGAACAAACAAACTAGCATACATCCGTGCGTACACACGTGCACATATCCATGTGTGTACAGCCAGACACGGGCGCTCAGGACTGGACCTGACACGGTGTAAAATCCCACGGAACATGTGACAACGGAGGCTGACGTGGGCTGGTCACTCATGTGTACCTGCCTACCTTCCTCACTAAACTATATCCCAGGTGCACGTGGCTACCGCCCTACCGGTCCTGCAACCCCGGGGCCGAGGGATATACTCCCGAGGGAATGTTACAACCCCGGGGGAATGATACAACCCCGGGGGAATGTTACAACCCCGGGGGAATGATATACTACCGAGGGAATGTAACACCCCCGGGGAATGTAACACCCCCAAGGAAACTTTACACCCAGAGGGAATGTTACATCACGAGAGAATGTTACACCCTCGCTGGAAGGTGACACACTAGACAAATTAGTGCAGCCGTGAGCTCAAACTGTCCTGCAACATTCAGTAACAACTACACAGGAAATGAGGAAAAATTAGACGTGTTAGAACGTGGTGCTTTATCCTCCAGCCACTATAACACATCTACCCAACCTGCAAAGAATCGACACAGAAGCCATGGTAACAATTGCAGTGACTAATCATGAGTGATATATCAGCAGATAATGCCTAAGATCCGGATTATGAGAACCAGTGTTGATCATATAGATTCAGTTATACATTAAGACATCATAAAGATTCAGTTATACATTAAGACATCATAAAGATTCAGTTATACATTAAGACATCATAAAGATTCAGTTATACGTTAAGACATAACTGATATGCATCGTGCCATACTGTCAGGGAACAATATATTTGGCATAACTTTCGTCCACAGGTCGAACCTTTACTGTGGACACCCCAGACGCTACTATGATAGAGGGGTCCCGAGGTCGACGCCTCCCCAGCTCTCAGCGTCCTACCTGCTGGAACTATAGTTAACATGTCTACAATGTGTGGTCAGGTGCTGTGATTTTCATGTCTAGGATTCCAGTGATGAATCAGAGTCGTCATCGAGGCCTTCAACCAGGAATTATAAAATTAAGAAGGATTAAGAAGACAGAAAAGTAAGGAGAAATGAGGAAGAAAACATCTTGGGATTTTTGAAGAAGGATGGAAAATCCGGATTACTTTGAGTGTAGACTTAAAACTTAAGTAAGTTTGCATGTGGGTTTCCCAGACCAAATCCATCACTGAGAAGCGTACGTAATCAAGACATACCCAGCCACAGGCCAACTCTACCTGGCTATCTTACAGTGTATGTGGCCAAGGCTATCTACCAGGAGCAGATCTCTAATCAACGCTCAACTCGTATCCTGATTTTTCAGGTGAGATTTGTTGCCTTATCCCATGAACACGCCCGTACGACCCTTGAGCACGATAGTACGAGCCTGGAGCACAAGCTTATGATCTATGGGTATGATGGTCTGGCCTTTGACCTGACTCACAAAGGGCAGGTCAAAGGACAGGTCATTCTTGCCCAAAGACTTTACCCTCTTGCTCAATGGTCGGACCGTCGTAGTCAAGGGTCGGACCGTCGTGCTCAAGGGTCGGACCCTCGTGCTCAAGGGTCGGACCGTCGTGCTCAAGGGTCGGACCGTCGTGCTCAAGGGTCGGACCGTCGTGCTCAAGGGTCGGACCCTCGTGCTCAAGGGTCGAACCCTCGTGCTCAAGTGTCGGACTGTCGTGCTCAAGGGTCGGACCCTCGTGCTCAAGGGTCGGACCGTCGTGCTCAAGAGTCGAACCCTCGTGCTCAAGTGTCGGACTGTCGTGCTCAAGGGTCGGACCCTCGTGCTCAAGTGTCGGACTGTCGTGCTCAAGGGTCGGACCCTCGTGCTCAAGTGTCGGACTGTCGTGCTCAAGGGTCGGACCCTCGTGCTCAAGTGTCGGACTGTCGTGCTCAAGGAACTAAAAATCCGAAGTCGGGAAAATGAGTCACACGGTGCCTTTGGATGTTAATGTTAAACTTACGTATATACTTACACCTGATCCCTTACCCCTTCCTTCCCTTATCTTTATTCGTAATAACAAAGTAGTGATGATATGTTAGATTTCCTGATAATCACCTTAACAGGGGCCGTGTATAACTCCTGTGTTAAGATCTAATGGTATATGATGAACTCTGAATTAGTCGTACAAATTATCCATATATTTTCTAACGTCACGTTTTATAATTCCTGTCTTTCTGTTTATCACAACTTGGATTACATTGGATTGAAAAGAAAAAATGTTCATAAGGTTCCCCCTATACTCAAAATGTTGATAAGGTTCCCCCTATACTCAAACAACAAGACTTACCTTTACAGAGGCTATTGAAATATTGAGTCGAGCAGACATCTGGGGTCACTGAAACAAACAGACGTTGGAAGTTATTACATGATGATACAGAAAGTATATTCATGTAATGTTAAGACAGAAGTACCTGGGAATTGTATGATTTCTCAGATGGAAGGTTTGAAATGTGTAGTGTTCAGGATCTCCGCATGTTGGCAAATTTGAAGATTTAAGATAAAACCAGAGACGTGGAGGTTGAACACTTACCTACAACTCAATAAATAGCTGAGATATGGGATGAACAAAAAAGATATAAGAACATTGATGAAGCAGTAGGAAGATAAACGTAAACAGTTGATTATTTCTGGACCGGTCGACCACATTCCAGCTAAAATGGAGAGGTGGAAATGGAATATATACTAATCTAAAAACTACTAGAAACATATGTGATGCCAGATGAAATTTCTGAGATATAAGAAAAACGAGAAGTAGATACAGACACGACAAAAGGGATGACTAGTAATGATTACATTCATTGTGGAGTTATGTAGCCAGGAGGTACTAAAGTAGGCTAGGAAACTTGAAAGTAAGGAGGAAACTGGTAAGACATCAGAGGTGGCAGACCGAGGGAAGGAGTAATGTCAAGCAAACATTCAAAAGGCTAAACACGAAAGACATCAAAAGAGGCTAAAAAGCAGAACAGCCCCACCAGTACCTCTGGGAGGTGAGGAATGTTAAACGATGGGATTGTCAGATGAGAAATGATGTATAGTAATGGGTAGAACCTGGCAGCAAACGGAAAAGAGCTTGAGTTCAAGGATCGAATTAGGATAATCAACCCTGATGTTGTTGGAGGAGAGGAGACACAACTTACTGAGGTGATCAGATCTGCCGTAATCTGTCCGGAAGGATACAAGATAACTAGAAGGGAAAGGGATTACAATGGACAACAGGGAGTGACCTTGTTTTTAAAAGACAGACTTAAATTTCTGGAAATAATGAAAGATGTGTCGTTAAAGCAACACAAGATGGGACGAGTAATTGTAGGAAAGAATGTGTAGAGATGATGCTTCATAATCCTCCAAAGGACATATAAACAAAGGAACATTCAACATGCCGCAGGAAGCAGTAAAACGCTCATTCCTCAGAGATGGTAAAGTTCTGATGATGAAGGACTTTATTTACGAACAGAGAGACGGGAAGAAAATAGTTTCACAAGTTCTTGAAGTGTTTACATAAACATTTCCTATAACAGCATATCACTGAACCCACTATAATCATTAAGAGCTTGGATGACGAGAACATTATACGATACATTAACTGGAGAGAGTGAGTGATCATGTAATGTTTGAGTTCATGTGGTCAATGATGACAGAAATAAAGATGACAGTAGATTCAGAGAGAAGATATAATTGTGGAAACCTAACAAAACCAAACAGTTCCTGCACGAAAATGACTAAGGAAATGGTGTTCAGTAGCCATAATATAAATCTTACGGATGGTTTCTGAAAGTTACAATGCAAGGATAAGAACGTGGGTAGCTCGAGCTTCAAATACAAGGGGAAAGTTTAGAGGGGAGAGAAATATGGTCTGACAAATGATGTCTAAATGCAACAATTGAAAGGTATAAGAGAGTAAGGAATAGGAAATTTTTGGAAAGCTTACCGTGAATAGGTCAGGAGATAATCCAAAATTTTCCATTAATTCATCAGGAGTAGATTATCAGTTAGAAATTAATTAATCTAGAATATGGGCTTTTCAGGAAAGAGTTGTTGAGGATAATGTAACGGTATACGACAAGCTAAACGTCCAGCTGCAGTGTGTCTCCACAGTGGTAATCATTGTAGCCTCAACACCAGTAAGATGAAATGCGGAGGTAGTCATGGAAAGCCTCAGACTGTCGAGTGCCTGTAATGTCTGGCCCACACCACAGCACACGGGGGGCGGCGGGGGGCAGATCAAGTGATTAACCTAACCTACCCTACCGGGAGGGTCTTGGCAGTGGCAGCGCCTACGCCCCACCGCCACCACAGGAGACCAGGCCATAAATTAGTAATAATGAAAGAGGAGGGGATATCGGGGCAGCATAAAACTCACTCCATCAATCATCTCGGACACTTTTTTTCTTTCCTCCTTTCATCACACCGACTAAGTGGTTCTTAACCCTTTAAGCACGACGGAACGAACCTTGCGCACGACGGTGCGACCCTTGGGTATAATATGGCCTGGTCTTCAAAATGAACCTCACGATTTAATTCAAAGACCAGGCCATCATATCGTGCTCAAAGATTGTACCGTCGTGCTGAAGGGTTGTACTTTCGTACTCAAGAATTGTACCGTCGTGCTGAAGGGTTGTACTTTCGTACTCAAGGATTGTACCGTCGTTCTCAAGGGTTGTACTTTCGTACTCAGGGATTGCACCATCATACTCATGGATTGTACTTTCGTGCTCAGGGATTGTACCATCGTACTCAAGGATTGTACTTTCGTGCTCAGGGATTGTACCGTCGTGCTCGAGAATTGTATTTGCGTACTCAAGGATTGTACCGTCGTGCTCAAGGGTTGTACTTTCGTATTCAGGAGACTGAGCGTTAAGGTTGGAGTTGTTATCTATCGGACCTGTTACTATTGCTCTTAGTTTATGGTCAAGTCTTGAGGTTATAGTAGTTAGTTACTGGCTAACACCTGACCTCGTTGTTGTAGTTCCTTATTACTGGCTAACCTTGAGGTTACAGTTCCCTGTTACAAGCCAACAGAAGACCTTGCCGCTCGGACTCCTGATCCTGTGCAACACCTGACCTTGTGGCTCTAGTTCCTTATTACTGCCAACCTCAGGCTTCACTATAATGCTTCCTAAGTACTTAACTTCTAGCCTTATGGTCTATCATCCTCCAGTCGTGGCCAGCGCCAGGTCTGGTGGTAACAACACCTACTGTTGCTCCAGCTCATCTAAGGCAGGTGAGCGGAGCTGGTCTGTGTCTGACCGCCGAAACGAACCAAAGATTCGTTAATCAAACGTTCACCTCTTGTGTGGCCATGTTTACTGAACACATATCTTAATACCGACTCATTATTTACCGTGGCCAGGCTGCAAGCCTAACCCCTGGGTGAAAAGGTAAACACCGTAATTCCTGTCCTCTGTAAATGGCCAAAAGTTCTAATGTTATCGAAACAAACAACATCAGAGGAGAAAGTGTTATTCCTAAACTTGTAAAATGTGTCTTGCTTGAAGCACAGGACGCCAGCATAACTGGGTTGTATTTGTCCTTTCATCAGACTACATCTAATCCCCGATACGTAGGACCAGAGAACAACAGTAATGTGGGTCACGGAATGCCTACCTCCAACCCTGGGCTGATAAGCTTCTCTCTGCCAACCAATCAAAAATGTAAGTTATCCTTCATCAACAATATACATCATCTGAAGTCATCTCTGTAAGTAGGTCAGTCAATCGGAAAGTAAAGCACATCAGATTTATGTTTTCCAGACACTGATTAATTATGACCGATATTGTCAAGAGATCCTGTACGTCACCACATTAACAAAACCTTTATCGCAGGCGCATCTATGTAACTCGAAGACGAGAACTTCTGAACAAAAAATAAAAGGTGGGAGGAGGGAGGAAATTTCACACAGCAAGATATGTAGCATCCTGTGTCTGTCGTAGCGAAGACACTTACTGTTAGCTTCCTACTGCTACATGGATGGTAAGACAGTACGACCGACACGTCCAGGGGCATGCCATTCTTCTCGCATGACCATTACGAACACAAAAGTGTGTTTCCTCTACATTTACATCGGTGAGATTCCCCGACGGCATAAATGCACCAATTAGCTTTCCCTTATGTGAAAGGATGCATTCACGAACAGAAGCTGTTATCCAAATCAGGCTTTGATCAGATAAAAACACAGGTAAAAGAAAGAGGGATTAACTAGTAAAGGAGAAAACTATTCTCTGAGTCCAACAAAGACCGGAAGGCAGACACAGGATCCCTGTCATCATTACCATCAGTGACAGACGAAGACTGTATATACGTAGAGAGTACCAATTACAGTTGCTGGTGCCTCCACTGGGGTCGAGTCTGTTGTGAAAAAAGATAATCAGAAAGTCACCCATTCTAGAACTGATGACACACTCGACTCTTAAAAGACAGATTACAGAAACTGGAAAACCTTTAAGAAGATTAAGAGTTCCAGACTCTAGTGTATAAGGGGAAAAAAGCGGACAACGAGCCAGCCAGTCCTGTCGTGAGATGTAGAGATCTGTCTGGTGCTGCGTGACCCAGCCAGAGGAAGAGGCAGGCAAGCACCCATTTCTCAAGAGCGAAGGATGAACCAACATCTGTAGAAGAGGGAGGAAGAAGACACTCCGAAATGAGGATTCGAAATGAGTCTGTGAGAAAGAGGGAACTGTTGTGGCAAGTTGCTCTCGCCTCAAGTCCCTCGAGAAGGAAGGCAGAGAAGCTTCTCCTAATATGTGGGCAGTTTCTTTCGTCTGTTTCCTTGCGCTACCTCGCAAACGCGGGAGACAACGACAAAGCAAAATATATATATATATATATATATATATATATATATATATATATATATATATATATATATATATATATATATATATATATATTATCCCTGGGGATAGGGGATTAAGAATACTTCACACGTATTCCCTGCGTGTCGTAGAAGGCGACTAAAAGGGGAGGGAGCGGGGGGCTGGAAATCCTCCCTTCTCGTTTTTTTTTTTTTTCTTTTTTCCAAAAGAAGGAACAGAGGGGGCCAGGTGAGGATATTCCAAAAAAGGCCCAGTCCTCTGTTCTTAACGCTACCTCGCTGACGCGGGAAATGGCGAATACTTTAAAAGAAAAAAAAAAGATATATATATATATATATATATATATATATATATATATATATATATATATATATATATATATATATATATATAAATATATATATATATATATAAATATATATATATAATCACTTTCCTCTCTTCCTACACGTACACATGCCTTACATCCTCGATAAAAACTTTTCACTGCTTCTAACAACTTTCCTCCCACACCATATATTCTTAATACCTTCCACAGAGCATCTCTATCAACTCTATCATATGCCTTCTCCAGATCCATAAATGCTACATACAAATCCATTTGCTTTTCTAAGTATTTCTCACATACATTCTTCAAAGCAAACACCTGATCCACACATCCTCTACCACTTCTGAAACCACACTGCTCTTCCCCAATCTGATGCTCTGTACATGCCTTCACCCTCTCAATGAATACCCTCCCATATAATTTACCAGGAATACTCAACAAACTTATACCTCTGTAATTTGAGCACTCACTCTTATCCCCTTTGCCTTTGTACAATGGCACTATGCACGCATTCCGCCAATCCTCAGGCACCTCACCATGAGTCATACATACATTAAATAACCTTACCAACCAGTCAACAATACAGTCACCCCCTTTTTTAAAAAATTCCACTGCAATACCATCCAAACCTGCTGCCTTGCCGGCTTTCATCTTCGGCAAAGCTTTCACTACCTCTTCTCTGTTTACCAAATCATTTTCCCTAACCCTCTCACTTTGCACACCACCTCGACCAAAACACCCTATATCTGCCACTCTATCATCAAACACATTCAACAAACCTTCAAAATACTCACTCCATCTCCTTCTCACATCACCACTACTTGTTATCACCTCCCCATTTGCGCCCTTCACTGAAGTTCCCATTTGCTCCCTTGTCTTACGCACTTTATTTACCTCCTTCCAGAACATCTTTTTATTCTCCCTAAAATTCAATGATACTCTCTCACCCCAACTCTCATTTGCCCTGGGGATATGGGATTAAGAGTACTTCCCACGTATTCCCTGCGTGTCGTAGAAGGCGACTAAAAGGGGAGGGAGCGGGGGGCTGGAAATCCTCCCCTTCGTTTTTTTGTTTTTTTTTTAATTTTCCAAAAGAAGGAACAGAGGGGGCCAGGTGAGGATATTCCAAAAAAGGCCCAGTCCTCTGTTCTTAACGCTACCTCGCTAACGCGGGAAATGGCGAATAGTTTAAAAGAAAGAAAGAAAAATATATATATTATTTATTTATTTTGCTTTGTCGCTGTCTCCCGCGTTAGCGAGGTAGCGCAAGGAAACAGACGAAAGAAATGGCCCAACCCACCCACATACACATGTATATACATACACGCCCACACACGCAAATATACATACCTATACGTCTCAACGCATACATATATATACACACGCGGACATATACATATATACACATGTACATAATTCATACTGTCTGCCTTTATTCATTCCCGTCGCCACCCCGCCACACATGAAATAACAACCCCCTCCCCCCAAATGTGCGCGAGGTAGCGCTGGGAAAAGTCAACAAAGGCCACATTTGTTCACACTCAGTCTCTAGCTGTCGTGTAATAATGCACCGAAACCACAGCCTCCTTTCCACATCCAGGCCCAACAGAACTTTCCATAGTTTACCCCAGACGCTTCACATGCCCTGGTTCAATCCATTGACAGCACCTCGACCCCGGTATACCACATCGTTCCAATTCACTCTATTCCTTGCACGCCTTTCACTCTCGTGCATGTTCAGGCCCCAATCACTCAAGATCTCCTTCACTCCATCTTTCCACCTCCAATTAGGTCTCCCACTTCTCGTTCCCTCCACCTCTGACACATATATCCTCTTGGTCAATCTTTCCTCACTCATTCTCTCCATGTGACCAAACCATTTCAAAACACCCTCTTCTGTTCTCTCAACCACACTCTTTTTATTACCACACATCTCTCTTACCTTATTATCACTTACTCAATCAAACCATCTCACACCACTTATTGTCCTCAAACATCTCATTTCCAACACCTCCACCCTCCTCCGCACAACTCTATCCATAGCCCACGCCTCGCAAGCATACAACATTGTTTGATCCACTATTCCTTCAAACATACCCATTTTTGCTTTCCGAGATAATGTTCTCTACTTCCAAACATTCTTCAACGCTCCCAGAACTTTCGCCCCCTCCCCCACCCTATGATTCACTTCCGCTTCCATGGTTCCATTCGCTGCCAAATATATATATATATATATATAGATATATATATATATATATATATATATATATATATATATATATATATATATATATATATATATATATATATATATATATATCAACAGTCAGTTGATATACAACGAAGAGACGTAGCTAGGACGCCATTTGGTAAACATGTGATTGTCCGAGAGTCGAGAGATCAAATTAAGAAATCTTCAAAAGAAACAATAGTCAAGTGGAAATCTAGCGAAAGAAATTAAAGTAAATTAAGTCTTGGAAGAAGAATTGCTGCCCAGGTTCGAACTGAGGGAAGCATTCCATGTGAAGTGAGGGAGGAGAGAACGAGCAAGCGAGGGAATGCTACGTTCAAAGAATGCTGCCAGACTCAGTGAATCTCCAGGCTACCAGACTCAACGAATCTCCACTCTGACAGACTCAGAAAGTTTCCACGCTGCGAGACTCAACAACTTTCCACGCTGCGAGACTCAACAACTTTCCACGCTGCGAGACTCAAGGACTTTTCACGATGCCAAACTCAATGACTCTTCACGCAGCGCTACTCAGCGACTCCAAGGTTGCTAGATTCAGCGTCTCTCTATGTTACTAGATTCAACGCCTTGCCATGCTGCAAACTCAACCACTCACTCCACTACCTGACTCAACGACTTTCCACGTTTCCATTCTCAACGAGTCTCCATGCTGCCAGAGTCAAGCACTCTCTCAGTTACCAAAATCAACGGCGCTCCACGCTGCCAGACTCAGCGACTTCCCAGGCTGCTAGACATAGAACTCTGTACGCAACAAGTCTTGAGGACTCTCCATGCTGCTAGAGTCGAGGGCTCTTCACTTATCTTGGGGTTCGACTCTGAGTGCTCGGATGCTGAATATATCGCTGAAAGCATCCCAGCCCAGTTAACCAAAGGTCCTCCCTACAAGCAGTGTGTGAAGATTTTCCTTCGTCTTAGTGATAAGGTAATCTAAATTACAGAACCACACAAACAACAGTTCCAAAACCTAAACTCTTCACCCTTGCTGTCATTTATATGCTTCATCTAGGTATGTTTTGATAAGGATTTTATAACTCAAAAGAAGGAAGTAAATAAAAGGTTACTCAACTACCTGTTGTCATTTGGGTAAGAGAAGGCCCCATTGAACATCTCACGGGTTTCCAAAAGCATCGTTCGCGTCAGTAGGAGACAAAGGTCATGGAACCCAGACCAATCAACGGCAGATATCAATTCTTCGTCTGTGATGGCCAGGTAAGATCAAACATAGTTGAGGGTTCCTAATTACCAGCAGGAACCCGACTCGCTCCGGCCACCACGATAACGATGTTGGTCGATGTTGAAAGCTCTGATGCTGGTGCTGAGGACGTTGATGGTGTTCAGCATACAGGTAGCTCCAGTGGTGATTAGTTTTCGAGATCTCTGACGTTGACTATACCCAGGACTTTGCAATCTTTTGTCGGTGCTGACCAGCGTTGAAGGAGGATCTGGGTTGCGATGTGCAGGCTCTCACGGAGGATGTTGTTATCTGAGGTGTAGCTGGTGTTGCTGACACTGATGGGCAACCTGTGTGGACTAGACGAAGCAGCTGGTTAGATTTGCCCGGTCTGCGCCCTGCAGGGGCGCCTAGTGGACAGATTTTCTCTGTGATGCCACGGGTGATGCAGGGAGTATTGAGCTCCTTCTGCCCAAGTGGCTGACCTGACAGCCTTATAACGTAGCTTTATATTCACACTATCCACAGAGGTCTAACAGCTGATATCTATCCGTTAGTATATAAAACCGAATTCATTCGATAAACCAATCCCTTCTATAAGAATCAGTCTCCAAACAGACTGTCATATTATATGACAACATGAACTGATATGTTTCACTTCAGGTAAATCTAGGGTAACAGATGCTGAGCGGTAGGACACGTGCAGCCAGAGGAGTGGCTGAATCTTGCTCACGTACCTTACGACTTGATCACGACGGTACAATCTTGGATCACGAGGGTCCGGCCCTTCATCAAGACACTACGATTCTTGATCACGATGGTACGACGCCCTGAACATGAGAGTAAGACCCTTGCACATGATGGCTTGGCGTTTCGTCTCATGTTTCCGGTAAGTGATTCATTCGTCCCCCTAACAATTTCCGTTGTCAAGTTATAGATTACGATTTCCCGAGACTTCATCAAATGTATTCTTTCACGATATATATGCTAGGGACGGAGTAAGGGAGACAGCCAGCTAGATCAATACATGAAAATCAAAATGCCATAAGTGATGGATGCAACCCAGTCATCATCAACATATCCGAAGAGCAACAAAAGGTTATTATGATGCAAAGAAAAAGCTCATGTTATTCTTCTCCTACATGACTAAAGACGACAACAAGAAATAGAACTCAAGGAACCACAAAGGAATGCCAAGAGCAGCACACTGCTGGCTGCTCCCGAGACCATCGATGACCACAGACGGAGCGCCAGGCGTTGGGGTGAGCACAGAACAAAGTAAACAGCCACAGAGGAGAAACCCGGTAAACTTATATACATCAATAGAAACAGTTGCCAAGAACACTAGATGGAAGGGAGACTGTCAAGATTTATCATTATACACATGAGACCAGCTACTTACTGCCGGGAGAGAAAGAGAATGGCAAGAAAGATGCTCCACATGCCTGGCCGACGAACCAGTCAACACAAACAAGGCAAGCACAACAGGTCAGGAAAAATGTGTTTGTTATGAACGTCTCTACAGGAAGACCAAAGATAAATATAATTTTGAGAATCTAAAGAATCATTACAGCTGGACAACACCACAGACTGAGGTTATTATTACATATTACGGTAAATAAGTTTTGAACTCATGCTGCCATATCTTTTACTCGTGTGTGTGTGTGTGTGTGTGTGTGTGTGTGTGTGTGTGTGTGTGTGTGTCTGTGTGTCTGTGTGTGTGTGTGTGTGTTATTAGCGAGGTAGCGCAAAGAAACAGACGAAAGAATGGCCCAACCTACCCACATACACACATCTCTCACTTCGCACACCACCCCGACCTTAACTCCTGTCACTCTATCCTTAAACACATTCATCTGTCACTCTATCCTTAAACACATTCAGCAAACCTTCAAAATATTCTCTCCATCTCCTTCTCACTTCATCACCATCTGTTATTACCTTCCCACTTGCCCCCTTCACCGATGTTCCCATTTGTTCTCTTGTCTTACGCACGTTATTTTCTTCCATCCAAAACATCTTTTCATCCTTCCTAAAGTTTGATATTACTCTCGCACCCCAACTCTCATGTGCCCTCTTTTTCAACATTTGCACCTTTCTCATGACCTACTGCCGCTTTCTTTTATACATATGTCTAAACAGCAGTATAAAGAGAGGCTTAAGGCACTCAGATCTGAAGCTGGCCCCATCCCTTAGTCTGGGGTCAGTGTCAGATGAGTTAGAACGATGCACATCGTTTACATCCGTTCTATGATTGATTATGCTGCGCCCTTGCTTGCCCTAACCCCTGAGAGAAGGCTTGAAAAGCTTAAGAAAATGCAAAATGAAGTTACGAGAATCATTCTTGGCTGTCCTAAAACAATAACCCGTGGTCTGTTGTAGGGAACCATCTGTACATGTAGTTTATGGGAAATTATGTTCAGTGGTCATGGTTCACAGTGGTAACGAGCGTCCTTATTTACTCTTAACAGCAACTAAGGCTGTGACTTGAGACAGAATAACTGAGATCAGTCTTCTTACTGGGATCCGGATATTTAGACAAACACATCCCAATCCATGTAAAGAAGACTTCCAGATCATCTTCTCAGGTCGGAGACATCCATCCAGGTGAATCATCATAACTAGCAACAGGCTTAGAATCTATTGCATTTATGAACTTTATTACGAGAGACAACAGTCGCACTATACTGCCCAAAAAGATCTCAACCTCTTTCGTGTAAGTATTCCCACATTTATTCCAAAACTTCTACTCAGGTCACAGCCTGAGTTGCCATTAAGAGTAAATAATGACGCTCGTTACCACTGTGAACCACGACCATTGAACATAATCTCCCACAGACTACATGTACAGATGGTTCCCTGCAACAGACCACTGGTGCCGCCGGTACTGCTATAGCTGTAATACGTACTCACGTTTATTACGATAACCTGCGATTCAGGGTTAATAACTTGACATCCACATTACAAACGGAACTAATTGCTATCCTTAGGGCCAATGAATATGTTGTAAATGCTAGGTGTGATAGTCTCACTCTAAGTAATTCTTCATCACTGACTGCGTTAACCCTTCTTCACTATGAGTGTAGTATGCTTGTGCCTGAAGCACGACGCAAGTATAACAAAATTACTCATGCTTGGTTAGGACTTTACTTTCCCTGGGCTCCACCCCACACTAGGATCAGAATACATGACAAAGCTGATGAACTGGCCAAGACTTCTGCACGGACAGATGGTGTTGGTGAGGACTGTGGGTGTGGTGGTAGGAGTAGGCAGTGATGGCACACACCAGCCCCAGTAAAACTGAATTGATTTCACTACTACCAACCATATAAGATATAAAAGATTTGAAGAAATGATACGATCTCTACACACAACAAGGAGGGGATAACATAGCAAGTGGAGAGGTAATAGCAGGTAGCGATGAAGTGAGGGAATGGAGTGAGTATTTTAAAGGTTTGTTAAATGTGTTGAGGATAGATTGGCAGATATAGGGTGTTTTGGTTGGGGAGGTGTGCGAAGTGAGAGGGTCAGGGAGAATGATTTAGTAAAAAGAGAAGAGATAGTGAAAGCTTTGCGGAAGATGAAATCCGGCATGGCGGCGGTTTTGGATGGTATTGCTGTGGAATTTATCTAACAGGGGGGGTGGCTGTGTCGTTGATTGGTCGGTAAGAATATTCATTGTATGTAAGGACCACGGTTAAGTACCTGAGGATTGGTGGAATGCAAGCATAGTGCCATTGAACAAAGGTAAAGGGGATAAAAGTGAGTGTTCAAAATACAGAGGCATAAGTTATTTGAGAATTCCTGGGAAATCAAATGGAAGGGTATTGACTGAGAGGGTGAGGGCATGTACAGAGCATCAGATTGGGGAGCAGCAGTGTGATTTCCGAAGTGGTAGAGAATGTGTGGATCAGGTGTTTGCTTTGAAGAATGTATGTGAATGATACTCAGAAAACAGATGGATTTGTATGTAGCATTTATGGATCTGGAGAAGGCATACGATAGGGTTGATAGAGATGCTTTATGGAAGATTTTAAGAGCATTTGGTACGGGAGGCAAGTTGGTAAGAGTGGTGAAAACTTTTTACCAAAGATGTAAGGCATGTGTACGAGTAGAAAGAGACGAGAGTGATTGGATCCCAGTGAATGTCGGTTTGCGACAGGGTTGCGTGATGTTCCCATGGTCGTTTAATTTGTTTATAGATGGAGTGGTAAGGGAGGCGAAGGCAAGAGTTTTGGAGAGAGGGGCAAGTATGCAGTCTGTTGGCCTGGGAAGTGAGTCAGTTGTTGTTCGCCGATGATACAGCTCTCGTGGCTGATTCGAGAGAGAAACTGCAGAACTGAGTTTGGAAAACTGTGTAAGAGAAGAAAGTTGAGAGTAAATGTGACTAAGAGCAAGTTTATTAGGTTCAGTAAGGTTGAGGGACAAGTTAATTGAGATGTAAACTTGTATGGAGAAAAATTGAAGGAAATGCAGTGTTTCGGATATCTGGGAGTGGACATAGCAGCTGATCGAATCATGAAAGCGGAAGTGAGTCACAGGGTGGGGGAGGGGGCGAAGGTTCTGGGAGCGATGAAGAATGTGTGGAAGGAGAGAACTAGTAGTTCCAACAATGTCATATGATTGCGAGGCGTTGGCTATAGATAGGATTGTACGGAGGAGGGTGGATGTTTTGGAAATGAAATGTTTGAGGACAGTATGCGGTGTGAGGTGGTTTGACCGATTAAGTAATGAAAGGGTAAGAGCGATGTGAGGAAATAAAAGGAGTGTGGTTTAGAGAGCAGAAGAAGGTGTATTGAAATTGTTTGGACATATGGTGAGAATCAGTAAGGAAGGTTGACAAAGAGAGTATATGTGTCAGAGGTGGAGGGAACAAAGAGAAGCGGGAGACTAAATTGGAAGTGGAAGGATGGAGTGAAAAAGATTTTGAGCGATCGGGGCCTGATCGTACAAGAGGGTGAGAGGTGTGCAAGGAATAAAGTTATTTGGAACGAAGTGGTATACAGGGGTCGACGTGCTGTCAATGGACTGAACCAGGGCATGTGAAGCGTCTGTGGAAAACCATGGAAAGGTCTGTGGGGCCTGGATGTGGATTAGGGACATGTGGTTTCGATGCATCACACATGACTGCTAGAGAATGAGTGTGAACGAATGTGGCCTTTGTTGTCTGTTTTCCTGACGCTACCTCGCTGAAGCGGGGGGTAGCGATGCTTTTTTCCTGTGGGGAGGGGTAGCCCCAGGAATGGATGAAGGCAAGCAAGTCTGAATATGTACATGCGTGTGTGTGTGTGTGTGTGTGTGTGTGTGTGTGTGTGTGTGTGTGTGTGTGTGTGTGTGTGTGTGTATGTGTGTATTTGAGTGATTATATATAATAATGATAATAGTAATAATAATATAATGAATACGAGAATACGAGACGGAGTAGGGAACGCGGAATGGAACAGAGAGCACGGTGAAGACGAGACTGAGTGGACGCGGAATGGAACAGAGAGCACGGTGAAGACGAGACTGAGTGGACGCGGAATGGAACAGAGAGCACGGTGAAGACGAGACTGAGTGGACGCGGGATGGAACAGGAAACATCAATATGAACAGAAGACGAGACTGAACGATTGTATGGGACGTGTTAACATTTCGACTGAGGGCGATGCAAGGTCTGTTAGTACATTAATAGTCCACGAAATATGTACTATACGTTGGAGTAGTGACATCGAAGTACATTACAGTACAGGTGAGTACATGAGAATAAACAGTGTATGGTATAGCCAGATAACACTATAACTATGTTATCATGCACATGGGAAAGCCAGGCAACGATAACCTGATGGTGTATAAAGAGGTTATCATGCACATGATGTATTACGAGGTTATCTGCTAAAGGACAGTAATATCGCCCTACATTCCTGAGGGGAATATCGCCGTATACATCAATAGGGAACGATTGTATCCTGATATATATCGTCTAAGTTATCGTGAGATACAATCACCTCTGGGACGTGAGTGGTGTTGGTGGCGGTGAGAGCCAGGAGGACGGTAGCGATGGAGATAATGATGATGATGATGATGATGTTGATGATGATGATGATGGTGATGATGATGATGATGGCGGTGATAGTGTATTGCTGGTATTGGAAATGGTGGTGATGGTGTTGTTCGCGGTGGTGATAAAAGTGGTGCTGGTGGAGACCATGATGGTGGTGTGGTGTGAAGCTATGCTGGAGATCATATTGGCGGTGTGGTGTGTGGCTATGGTGGAGATCATGGTGATTATGGTGGTGGTGTGGTGTGTAGCTATGGTGGAGGCCATGATGGTGGTGTGGTGTATGGCTTTGGTGGAGATCATGATGGTGGTGTGGTGTGTGGCTATGGTGACCATGGTGATCATGACAATGGTGCGGTGTGTGGCTATGGTGGAGATCATGTTGGTGGTGTGGTGTATGGCTATGGTGGAGATCATGTTGGTGGTGTGGTGTGTGGCTATGGTGGAGATCATGTTGGTGGTGTGATGTGTGGCTATGGTGGAGATCATGATGGTGGTGCGATGTAAAGCTATGCTGGAGATCATGTTGGTGGTGTGATGAGTGGCTATGGTGATCATGGTGATCATGACAATGGTGTGGTGTGTGGCTATGGTGGAGATCATGACAATGGTGTGGTGTGTGGCTATGGTGATCATGGTGATCATAATAATGGTATGGTGTGTGGCTATGGTGGAGATCATGACAATGGTGTGGTGTGTGGCTATTGTGGAGATCATGACAATGGTGTGGTGTGTGGCTATGGTGGAGATCATGATAATGGTGTGGTGTGTGGCTATGGTGAAGATCATGATGGTGGTGTAGTGTGTGGCTATGGTGGAGATCATGGTAGTGATGCGGTGTGTGGCTACGGTGGAGATCATGTTGGTGGTGTGGTGTGTGGCTACGGTGGAGATCATGATGGTGGTGTGGTGTGTGGCTATGATGGAGATCCTAGCGTGGTTTCGGTGGCGGTAGGAGTGATGGTGGAAGTGGTGTTAGTAGTGGTGGTGGTGATAGTGGCAGAGTTAGTAGTTGTGGTGGTGACATTAATGGTTAGTGACAATAGTTATAGCGACACTGGCGCGGCCATTGTCTAGGGGTCCTTGTCCGCCTGGCTTCTTTGGAGAGCAGCAGCAGCAGCAGCAGCAGAAACAACAACAACAACAACGACGGTGGATAAGGTATCACACACCATTAGATTAGCAGCTATGGTACTTAACCCCAGCAGTGTTGTAGTTATGACATTCAACCACCATAAATGGACAGCAAAGAGGTACCCATGAACAGAGAAGATGCTACTGTACCGTACACAACATCACCGTAACTATATAATGATCAGCTACCTGTTACAGCAGGATCTTTATCACTTCTGATCCGCAGCGGAGATCAGCCAGGGAGAGGCAACATGGTCCTGGGCTATACACAGCCAGGGAGAGGCAACATGGTCCTGGGCTGTACGCAGCTAGGGAGAGGCAACATGGTCCTGGGCTATACGCAGCCAGCGTCAGGGGTGTTGGTGCTGAAGGAGACAATGAGGGTGTTACGGCTTCGTCGAGGGATGGTGCATAGCGTGGGGCAACTGGTGTACACCCGCCTACACCCGCCCTCTGTCTGTACATGAATCTGTGGCACACGATGTGCTGTGTGCCGCCAAGCCTAGTTTGCCAGCTGAGAGCGACAGAATGACCCTGGGGCAGAATGACCCTGGGGTATGACGGTACGATCCTTGGTATGATGGCCTGGCCTTTTAGTAGGGTCAGGTCGCAAGGCTCTGGCTCTCACACGCCAGGATCAACCTATTGTGCTCACAAAGGGTCGTGCCGTCGTGCTCAAGGGATCAACACCGCCTGACTTCTCCATCATCCCGTCAGCAGGAGAATAATAATAACTGTAGATCCTCGAGTGAGGAGACCAGCTCAGTCTGAGTAATGAAAGTTGTAACTAATGCAAAAAAAAGAACTGAGCAATCGAGAAAATGTATCTAATTAATAATCTTACAACTCCTTTTGAGGATGTTATAGAACATAGACAAGAAAAGGAATGGGAGTTAAAGTAATAAAACTGTTTGAATGAGTTGAAAATCTGAGATCAGGGAAACGAAGATGTGGCGTTCAAGTGCATGTTGCGGAGGGTTTCTCAGGCTGTGGAGGCGGCGGTGGTGGCGGCGGTGGTGGTGGAAGTGGTGACGACGCTGCCAGCAGCAGCAGCAGCCAGGCCCGCTTCGCATCTAGGCCTAACCTGGCCAGGCGCCTGTCTCCTCAATCGTGATGAAGATCCCAGACGCCTACAGCTCTCCCACCGCCTTACACCAAGCAGTCACTCCAACCAGTGAACCAGTCAGCCCATTCCATCAACCAGACATATAAGCAACTAGTCAACTAATAACATAAGCTAGCAAACTAGTCATAACCGTCACTAGCTGACCAGCCTACCACTAGCATGGCAACCAACGTCAAGTTGACCTTAAACTCTCCCAGATCGTCAGCCAGCCAGTCTTCCTGCTACCAGACAGTCAGGTACCCGGCCATGTGAGCCCCACCATCAGGAGGGCAATACACCAGCCACCCAACTAATGGGCCAACCAGTCAAGCCTAGAAGGATGGTTAATCCCACCAGCCTACCGGACCTCCGCCTCCTGTCAGTGCTTGACAGACTTGAATGGTGTGTGTTCCTGCAGTTGTGCATTCCAGCCAGAGCCTCTCATTATGGCCAGCCACGTCCTACCCAACTTGACAACGTCCGCCACGACTGCCCCACAAAGGCAGGTATCTAAATTACTCCACATAAAAAGCATTGCGAGAGATGACGATTATGTGGGCGCTGCCTAGAAGGCCTATGAACCAATGCCAAGTAAGACGGACGACGTTAGCGACGGACCGCACAACACGTCCAGCTATGTGCTGCTTCCGCCCGCGGCCGCCCACGCCCAGCCCACCCATCACGGTTCCCAGAAGGGTTGCTCACTGCACACATGTGGCAGGCCTGTGCAAGACCCACAGGAAGGGCTAAAAATGCAATGGGTTGTCATAACGAGGTTCTCTCGTTGAAGGTAAAGGGTTGAATTTCTCGTGCCTATGCATCCGCGACTTTTTCAATGCGTTTCGTCTCGTGTCATCTTCACCAGGGAACCTTCAGCTACTAATAACGAGGATCTCCTGGTAACAACAATGCGCCATTGTTTTCCTGAAATTAAATTATTGTTTCACCCAAGTTAGTTATTAACGTTTTAGCTTGTTGTGTTACGAGGTGTGTGTGTGTGTGTGTGTGTGTGTGTGTGTGAGGGGTAAATGTGTAGGTGCATGGAAGGGAACGCTCGCTAGGCCGAGTTGAGAGACCTACGCAATCATGGCCTCGGGCCGTCATGCCGGAGGTTACCAAACCTACCAAGCACTGATGCCAACGCCATCACACAACACAACTTTTAAACGGCGGCCACAACTTTCACAAGTCGCTCCCTGTAGCAAGGCTCCTGCAACACTGCAGCCACTCCTCGACCACGCAGGACGGGAGGGGGAGAGCCTACCAGTGGTGGTCCTACGGGCATCACCACCAGGGAACAAATTCATGGCCAAGAGAATGTGGGAAGCTGACATCCTACCTACAGTAACCAAAGGGTTAGGGCAGTAAACCCTGATACTGTGGATGTATCCTGGATGTTCCGTGTGGCTGCGACCACGCTGATAACATCAGCAGTGAGTCTGACGCAGGCAGGCAGGGCAGGGCCGGCCAGGTGGTGAGAACACACCACCTGGCCTCACACCCACCCGCCGTATACTGTAGTACTTGTGCTCAACCCACACAGTATCTTCCACGCCATCTTGTATGTTACTGAGATACTTATCATGACGTCTTAATGGCATCATTATCTATGTTATCTATATGTTGAAATCTTTATTTCCTCTGTAGTAAGTAAGGAGAGGAGGAAAGTGTAGATTGAATACTCAGTAATGACTCGGCTGTACGCGTCGGTCTACAACAAGGGTGGGCGGGCCTGCGCGGCCGTGCGCCATGATCAACGATCTCCACATTTCCCACCCTCCCTCAGGCAGATTCAATCACAGCCTCCTTACCTCTCATTAGCAACACCCTAGCAAGACATCGTCAGCAGGTGAAGATGGCTAGGGAGGTGCGTATGGAAGAGACGCCCAGAGGAGCTACTTGGTCTAGTATGTCTCCCTGAAATGTAATTACTGAGGGCGGCGTATCATTACCACGGCAACTGGTGACCCCTACCATTCCCCGACCTACCCACACCCTACACAGCCCTACCTACATCCTAACCTGCCATACCAACCACCAGCCCATATATATATATATATATATATATATATATATATATATATATATATATATATATATTTTTTTTTTTTTTTTTCTTTTTGTCGCTGTCTCCCGCGTTTGCGAGGTAGCGCAAGGAAACAGACGAAAGAAATGGCCCAACCCCCCCATACACATGTATATACATACGTCCACACACGCAAATATACATACCTACACAGCTTTCCATGGTTTACCCCAGACGCTTCACATGCCTTGATTCAATCCACTGACAGCACGTCAACCCCGGTATACCACATCGCTCCAATTCACTCTATTCCTTGCCCTCCTTTCACCCTCCTGCATGTTCAGGCCCCGATCACACAAAATCTTTTTCACTCCATCTTTCCACCTCCAATTTGGTCTCCCTCTTCTCCTCGTTCCCTCCACCTCCGACACATATATCCTCTTGGTCAATCTTTCCTCACTCATTCTCTCCATGTGCCCAAACCACTTCAAAACACCCTCTTCTGCTCTCTCAACCACGCTCTTTTTATTTCCACGCATCTCTCTTACCCTTACGTTACTCACTCGATCAAACCACCTCACACCACACATTGTCCTCAAACATCTCATTTCCAGCACATCCATCCTCCTGCGCACAACTCTATCCATAGCCCACGCCTCGCAACCATACAACATTGTTGGAACCACTATTCCTTCAAACATACCCATTTTCGCTTTCCGAGATAATGTTCTCGACTTCCACACATTCTTCAAGGCTCCCAGGATTTTCACCCCCTCCCCCACCCTATGATTCACTTCCGCTCCCATCGTTCCATCCGCTGCCAGATCCACTCCCAGATATCTAAAACACTTTACTTCCTCCAGTTTTTCTCCATTCAAACTTACCTCCCAATTGACTTGACCCTCAACCCTACTGTACCTAATAAACTTGCTCTTATTCACATTCACTCATACCTTATTTCTTTCACACACTTTACCAAACTCAGTCACCAGCTTCTGCAGTTTCTCACATGAATCAGCCACCAGTGCTGTATCATCAGCGAACAACAACTGACTCACTTCCCAAGCTCTCTCATCCACAACAGACTTCATTTTTGCCCCTCTTTCCAAAACTCTTGCATTCACCTCCCTAACAACCCCATCCATAAACAAATCAAACAACCATGGAGACATCACACACCCCTGCCGCAAACCTGCATTCACTGAGAACCAATCACTTTCCTCTCTTCCTACACGTACACATGCCTTACATCCTCGATAAAAACTTTTCACTGCTTCTAACAACTTGCCTCCCACACCATATATTCTTAGTACCTTCCACAGAGCATCTCTATCAACTCTATCATATGCCTTCTCCAGATCCATAAATGCTACATACTAATCCATTTGCTTTTCTAAGTATTTCTCACATACATTCTTCAAAGCAAACACCTGATCCACACATCCTCTACCACTTCTGAAACCACACTGCTCTTCCCCAATCTGATGCTCTGTACATGCCTTCACCCTCTCAATCAATGCCCTAGTATTTACCGTGAATACTCAACAAACTTACACCTCTGTAATTTGAGCACTACTCTTATCCTCTTTGCCTTTGTACAGTGGCACTATGCACGCATTCCGCCAATCCTCAGGCACCTCACCATGAATCATACATAAATTAAATAACCTTACCAACCAGTCAACAATACAGTCACCCCCCTTTTTTCATAAATTCCACTGCAATACCATGCAAACCTGCTGCCTTGCCGGCTTTCATCATCCGCAAAGCTTTTACTACCTCTACTCTATTTACCAAATCATTTTCCCTTAACCCTCTCACTTTGCACACCACCTCGAACAAAACACAATATATCTGCCACTCTATCATCAAACACATTCAACAAACCTTCAAAATACTCACTCCATCTCTTTCTCACATCACCACTACTTGTTATCACCACCCCATTGGCCCCCTTCACTGAAGTTCCCATTTGCTCCCTTGTCTTACGCACTTTATTTACCTCCTTCCAGAACATCTTTTTATTCTCCCTAAAATTTAATGATACTCTCTCGCCTCAACTCTCATTTGCCCTCTTTTTCACCTCTTGCACCTTTCTCTTAACCTTCTGTCTCTTTCTTTTATACATCTCCCACTCATTTGCATTTTTTCCCTGCAAAAATTGTCCAAATGCCTCTCTCTTCTCTTTCACTAATAATCTTACTTCTTCATCCCACCACTCACTACCCTTCCTAATCAACCCACCTCCCACGCTTCTCATGCCACAAGCATCTTTTGCGCAAACCATCACTGCTTCCCTAAATACGCCCCATTCCTCCCCCACTCCCCTTACCTCCTTTGTTCTCACCTTTTTCCATTCTGTACTCAGTCTCTCCTGGTACTTCCTCACACAAGTCTCTTTCCCAAGCTCACTTACTCTCACCACCCTCTTCACCGCAACATTCTCTCTTCTTTTCTGAAAACCCATACAAATCTTCACCCTCGCCTCCACAAGATAATGATCAGACATCCCTCCAGTTGCACCTCTCAGCACATTAACATCCAAAAGTCTCTCTTTCGCGCGCCTGTCAATCAATACGTAATCCAATAACGCTCTCTGGCCATCTCTCCTACTTACATACGTATACTTATGTATATCTCGCTTTTTAAACCAGGTATTCCCAATCACCAGTGCTTTTTCAGCACATAAATCTACAAGCTCTTCACCATTTCCATTTACAACACTGAAGACCCCATGTATACCAATTATTCCCTCAACTGCCACATTACTCACCCTTGCATTCAAATCACCCATCACTATAACCCGGTCTTGTGCATCAAAACCACTAACACACTCACTCAGCTGCTCCCAAAACACTTGCGTCTCATGATCTTTCTTCTCATGCCCAGGTGCATATGCACCAATAATCACCCACATCTCTCTCCATCAACTTTCAGTTTTACCCATATCAATCTAGAATTTACTCTCTTACATTCTATCACATACTCCCACAACTCCTGTTTCAGGAGTAGTGCTATTCCTATTAGTCCACGTGGAAAATGAACTACGATAAGTTCTCAAGTGCACTTTCGTGTAATAATGACATCAGGGGAGACACAAGAGAGCAATAACAGTCAGTTATTCAACGAAGAGACGTAGCTAGGACGCAATTTGGTAAACATGTGACTGTTCAAGATAGACAACGAGTGTATCATAAACTTATTATGTGGACAAGAAGGTGAATTGTTTACAAATCTTATCAGCAATAAAGTTATCCAATTTGTATACACCATCACTCATATTAAGATTACAATTCTTTATGTATTTAATAGTAGGAGATTCAATGATGTTTCTCTTAGTACTGGAGTTAGAGTTAATAACTGAGATGGCATTACTCTAGTCAATACAATGATCATAATTCTTAACGTGATTAAACAAGGCATTTGATTCTTGTCCCGTTCTTATACCATACTTATGTTGCTTAAGTCTAACAGAAAGATCCTTACCAGTCTGCACAACATAGAATTATCACAATATCTACATGGCACTTTATAGATGCATCCATCCAGGAGAATTTTCTGGTGAGTTCCTGTTTAAGATATTCTTCATAGTATTATTGTTGCTGAAGGCAACATTCATATTAAAGGATTTAAGCAGCATGGGAAGTAAAGTAAAATTATTATCAAAAGGGAGAACTAAAAGATTCTTGGTGTCAATGGGAGGTTTGGGTTCAACTCTATAAAATGATCTCTTTGCTAACCTAAGGGATATATCAATGAAAGATCTAGGATACTTTAACTTAGATCCAATAGAATATATCTTCTCAAACTCATCATCACTAAACTCTGGACTGCAAATACGTAATGCCTTAAGGAACATAGATTGAAATGATGATAATTTAACTCTGTCATGTTGAGATCAGTAATAATGGATATATGAGCTTACTCTGGTAGGTTTTCTGTATATCCTAAACTTAAACTTGTTTCATTGCCTATGGATCATGCAATCTAAAAATGGTAACATTCCATTATTTTCATTTTCACAGCAAATTTGATGGAAGGTACTAAATTGTTAAGTAAGGGGAGAAATGTTTGTAAATTTTCATTTGTTAGCCAGACACAAAGAACATCATCTACATACCTAATCCAAATTGCATTAGAAGGTAAGATATCCTTTAATAATTTTGTTTCAAAAAATTTCATATAAAGATTACAGGTGTAAGAGGGTTACCCATTGCCATATCAAATTTTTAAGCATAATATGCTTAAGGAGTCAAGTGGGGAGTCTTCATCCTCCTCGAAGGCGCAGATCGAGGTGTCTGAATGTGTGTGGATGTAACCAAGATGAGGAGAAAGGAGAGATAGGTAGTGCGTTTGAGGAAAGAAACCTGGACGTTTGGCTCTTGGTGAAACGAAGCTCAAAGGTAAAGGGGAAGAGTGGTTTGGGATGTCTTGGGAGTAAAGTCAGGTGTTGGTGAGAGGGCAAGAGCTAAAGAAGGAGTAGCACTGCTCCTAAAGCGGGAGTTGTGGGAGTATGTGACACAGTGTGTAAGAAAGTAAATTTGAGATTGATGTGGTAAAACTGATAATGAATGGACGGAGATGGGTGATTACTGGTGCCTATGCACCTGGTCATGAGAAGAAAGATCATGAGAGGCAAGTGTTTTGGAGCAATTGATTGAGTGTATTAGCAGCTTTGATGCGCGAGACTGGGATATAGTGTTGGTTGATTTAAATGCGAATGTGAGTAATGTGGCAATTGAGGGTATATTTGGTGTACATGGGGTGTTAAGTGTTGTAAATGGAAATGGTGAAGAGCTCGTGGATTTGTGTGCTGAAAAAAAAGACTATTGATTCTGAATACTTGGTTTAAAAAGAGAGATATACATGAATATATGTATGAGTATATGTATGTAAACCATGGAAAGCTGTGTAGGTATGTATATTTGCGTGTGTGGACGTATGTATATACATGTGTATGGGGATGGGTTGGGCCATTTCTTTCGTCTGTTTCCTTGCGCTACCTCGCAAACGCGGGAGACAGCGACAAAGCAAAAAAAAAAAAAAAAAAAATGTATGTGAGTAAGAGAGATGGTCAAAGGGCATTATTGGACTACGTGTTAATTGACAAAGAGACGTTTGGATGTTAATGTGCTGAAAAGGGCAGCTGGAGGGATGTCAGATCACTATCTTCTGGAGGCGAAGGTGAAGATTTGTAGTTTTCAAAAAAGAAGAGAGAATATTGGGGAGAAGGGAGTGATGACAGTAAGTGAGCTTGGAAAAGACTTGCATGGGGAGGTACCAGGAGAGACTGAGTGCAGAATGGCAAAAGCTGAGAGAAAATGACATGCCAGGAGTGGGTGAGGAGGGAATGGGATGTATTTTAGGAAGCAGTGATGGCTTGTGCAAAAGATGCATGTGGCATGAAAAAGTTGGGAAGCGGGCAGATCAGCAAGGGTACTGAGTGGTAGGATGAGGAAGTAAGGTTGTTAGTGAAAAGAAAAGAGGCGTTTGGACGATACTTGCAGGAAAGTAGTGCAAATGACAAGATTTATAAAAGAAAGCGGCAGGATGTCAAGTGAAAGGCACAAGAGTTGAAAAAGAGGGCAAATGAGAGTTGAGATGTGAGAGTATCATCAAACATTAGGGAGAATAGAAAAATGCTTTGGAAGGAGATAAATAACGTGCGTAAGACAAGAGAACAAATTGGAACATCGGTAAATAGGCCAAGGGGTGGTAAAGTGAGAAGGAAATGGAGTGAGTATTTTGAAGGTTTGTTGAATATGTTGAGTATAGACTGGCAGGGTGTTTTGGTCGGGGTGGTGTAAGAAGTTAGAGGGTCAGAGAGAATGCTATGGGAAACAGAGAAGAGGAATTGAAAGCTATGCGGAAGATGAAATCCGGCAAGGCGGCGGGTTTCGATGGTATTGCAGTGAAATTTATTAAAAGAAGGTAACTGTGTTGTTGAGTGGTTGGGAGGGATTTTCAGTGTATGTATAGACCAAGGTGAAGTGCCTAAGGATCGGCGGAATGTCTGCATAGTGCCAATGTACAAAGGCAAAAGGGATAAAGATAAGTGTTCAAACTACAGGGGCATAAGTTTGTAGAGTATTCCAGGGAAATTATATGGGAGGGTATTGATTGAGATAGTAAGGGCATATATAAAGCATAAGATTGGGGAAGAGCAGTGTGGTTTCAGAAGAGCTAGAGGATGTGTGGATCAGGTGTTTGCTTTAAAGAATGTGTGTGAGAAACACGTAGAAAAACAGATAGATTTTTATGTAGCATTTATGGATCTGAAGAAGGCACATGATAGGGTTGACAGAGATGCTTTGTGGAAGGTTTTAAGAGTATATGGTATGGGAGGTAATTTGCTAGAATCAGTAGAAAGTTTTTACCAAATGATGTAAGGCATGTGTACGAGTAGGAAGAGAGGAGAGTGATTGGTTCCCAGTGAATGTCGGTTTGCGGCAGGGTTGTGTGATGTTCCTAAGGTTCTTTAATTTGTTTATGGATGGGCATGGACATCGAGGCAACTGCAAGAGTTTTGGAGAGAGGGGCGAGTATGCAGTCTATTGGGGATGAGAGAGCTTGGGAAGTGAATCAGTTGATGTTCGCCGATGATACATCTCTAATGGCTGATTCGTGTGAGAAACTGCAAAAGCTGGTGACAGCTTGCAAAAGTGGTGAAAGGAGAAAGTTGAGAGTAAATGTGAATATGAGCAAGGTTGTTAGGTTCGGTAGGGTTGAAAGACAAATCAATTGGGAAGTAAGTGTGAATGGAGAAAAATTGGAGGAAGTGAAGTGTTTTAGACATCTGAGAGTGAACTTAGCAGTGGATGAAACATGGTATCGGAAGTGAGTCATAGGGTGGGGGATGGGGCGAAGCTTCTCAGAGCAATGAAGAATGTGTGGAAAGAGAGAGCGTTATCTCGGAGAGCAAAAATGGGTATCTTTAAAGGAATAGTAGTTCCAATGATATTATATGGTTGTGAGGCATGGACAATAGTTAGTGTAGTACGCGGGAGGGTGGATATTTTGGAAATAAAATGTTTGAGGACAATTTGTGGTGTGATGTGGTTTGATCAAGTAAGTAATGAAAGGGTAAGGGAGATGTGTGGAAATAAAAAGTGTCGAGAACAGAGCAGAAGAGGGTGTGTTGAGATGGCTTGGAGAGAAGGAGTAAGGAAAGATTGGCAAAGAGGATATATGTGTCAAAAGTGGAAGGAAAAAGGAGAAGCACGAGAGCAAATTGGAGGTGGAAGGATTGACTGAGAATGGTTTTGAGCGATCGGGGTTTGAACATGCAGGAGGGTGAAAGGCTTGCAAGAAATACAGTGAATTGTAACGATGTGGTATACCAGGGTCGACGTGCTGTCAATAGATTGAACCAGTCATGTGAAACGCCTAGGGTAAACCATGGAAAGGTCTATGGGGCCTGGATGTGGAAAGGGAGCTGTGGTTTCGGTGCATTACACATGACAGCTAGAGACTCTGTGAACGAATGTGGCCTTTTTGTCTTTTTCCTTGTGCTACCTCGCTGGAGCTGAGGGGAGGCGAGGATATGCTATTTCATGTGTGGTGAGGTAGCGACAGAAATGGATGAAGGCAGCAAGTATAGATATGTACGTGTATATATGTATATGTCTGTGTATGTATATGTATGTATACGTTGAAATGTATAAGTATTCATATGTGCGTGTGTGGAAGTTTATATACATGGGTGGGTTTGGCCATTTCTCGTCTGTTTCCTTGCGCTACCTTGCTGACGCAGGAGACGGCAATTAAGTATATATATATATATATATATATATATATATATATATATATATATATATATATATATATATATATATATATATATATATATATATATATATATATAAGTATATGTATGTATATATATATATATA
Organism: Panulirus ornatus; assembly: GCF_036320965.1. NCBI lineage: Eukaryota > Metazoa > Arthropoda > Malacostraca > Decapoda > Palinuridae > Panulirus > Panulirus ornatus. Next base: position 2,565,658 of record NC_092224.1, on the reverse strand, counting down.
TATATATATATATATATATATATATATATATATATATATATATATATATATATATATATATATACATATAAGTATATATAAGTGTATATATATATATATATATATATTCATCCCTGGGGATAGGGGATTAAGAATACTTCCCACGTATTCCCAGCGTGTCGTAGGAGGCGACTAAAAGAGGAGGGAGCGGGGGGCTGGAAATCCTCCCCTCTCGTTTTTTGTTTTTTTTTTCCAAAAGAAGGAACAGAGGGGGCCAGGTGAGGATATTCCAAAAAAGGCCCAGTCCTCTGTTCTTAACGCTACCTCGCTAACGCGGGAAATGGCGAATAGTTTAAAAGAAAGAAGAAGGAAAGAATATATATATATATATATATATATATATATATATATATATATATATATATATATATATATATATATATATATGTATTTGTTCTATTTATTATACTTTGTCGCTGTTTCCCGCGTTAGCGAGGTAGCGCAAGGAAGCAGACGAAAGAATGGCCCAACCCACCCACATACACATGTATATACATACACGTCCGCATACAGCACATATACATATCTATACAGCTCAACGTATACATATATATACACACACACAGACATATACATATATACACATGTACATAATTCATACCGTCTGCCCTTATTCATTCTCGTTGTCACCCAGCCACACATGAAATGAAAACTCCCTCCCCCTGCGTGTGCGCGAGGCAGAGCTAGCAAAAGACAACAAAGGCCACATTCGTTCACACTCAGTCTCTATCTGTCATGTATAATGCACCGAAACCACAGCTCCCTTTCCACATCCAGGCCCCACAGAACTTTCCGTGGTTTACCCCAGACGCTTCACATATCCTGGTTCAATCCATTGACAGCACGTCGACCCCAGTATACCACATCGTTCCAATTCCCTCTATTCCTTGCACGCTTTTCACCCTCCTACATGTTCAGGCTCCGATCACTCAAAATCTATTCCACTCCATCTTTCCACCTCCAGTTTGGTCTCCCACTTCTCCTCGATCCCTCCACCTCTGACACATATATCTTCTTGGTCAATCTTTCCTCACTCATTCTCTGCATGTGACCAAAGCATTTCAAAACACCCTCTTCTACACTCTCAACCACGCTCTTTTTATTACCATACATCTCGCTTACCCTTTCATTACTTACTCGATCAAACCGCCTCACACCACATATTGTCCTCAAACATCTCATTTCCAGCACATCCACTCTACTCCGCACAACTCTATCTATAGCCCACACCTCGCAACCATATAACATTGTTGGAACCACTATTCCTTTAAACATACCCATTTTTGCTTTCCAAGATAACATTCTCGGCTTCCACACATTCTTCAACGCTCCAAGAACTTTCGCCCCCTCCTCCACCCTATGATTCACTTCCACTTCCATGGTTCCATCCGCTGCCAAATCCACTCCCAGATATCTAAAACACTTCACATTCTCCAGTTTTTCTCCATTCAAACTTACCTCCCAATTGACTTGTCCCTCATCCCTACTGTACCTAATAACCTTGCTCTTATTCACATTTACTTTCAGCATTCTTCTTTCACAAACTTTACCAAACTCAGTCACCAGCTTCTGATGTTTCTCACATGAATCAGCCACCAGCACTGTATCATCAGCGAACAACAAGTGACTCACTTCCTAAGCTCTCACATCCACAACAGACTGCATACTTGCCCCTCTTTCCAAAACTCTTGCATTCACCTCCCTAACAACCCCATCCATAAACAAATTAAACAACCATGGAGACATCACGTACCCCTGCCGCAAACCAACATTCACTGAGAACCAATCACTTTCCTCTCTTCCTACACGCACACTTACCTTACATCCTCGATAAAAACTTTTCACCGCTTCCAACAACTTGCCTCCCACACCATATATTCTTAATACCTTCCACAGAGCATCTCCATCAACTCTATCATTTGCCTTCTCCAGATCCATAAATGCTACATACAAATCCATTTGCTTTTCTAAGTATTTCTCACATACATTCTTCAAAGCAAACGCCTGATCCACACATCCTCTACCACTTCTGAAACCACACAGCCTCTTCCCCAATCTGATGCTCTTGCACATTGCCTTCACCCTCTCAATCAATGCCTAGTATTTACATGAATACTCAACAAACTTACACTCTGTAATTTGAGCATACTCTTCCTCTTTGCCTTTGTACAATGCACGCATTCGCAATCCTCATGACACATCACCACGAATCAACATACATCAAATAAACCTTACCAACCAGTCAACATTACTGTCACCCCCCTTTTCTCATAAATTCACTTGCAATACATGCAAACCTGGCTTGCTGCCATGCCGGCTTTCATCATCCGCAAAGTTTTACTACCTCTTCTCTATTTACCAAATCATTTTCCCTAACCCCTCTCACTTTGCACACCACCTCGAACCAAACACAATATATCTGCCATCTATCATCAAAAAACACAGTTCAAGATAACCTTCATATACTCACTCCATCTCTTTCTCACATCACCATACTTGTTATCACCACCCCATTGGCCCCTTTCATGAAGTTCCCATTTGCTCCTTGTCCTTCCGCCACATTTATTTACCTCCTTCCAGAAACATTTTTTAGTCTCCCTAAAATTTAATGATACTCTCTAACCTCAACTCTCCATTTGCCCCTCTTTCACTCTTTGACCTTTCTCTTAACCTTCTGTCTCTTTCTTTATATACATCTCCCACTCATTTGCATTTTTCCTGCAAAATCGTCCAAATGCCTCTCTCTTCTCTTTCACTAATAAATCATTACTTCTTCATCCCACCACTCACTACCCTTCCTAATCAACCCACCTCCCACGCTTCTCAAGCCACAAGCATTCTTTTGCGCCAAAAACCATCCCACTGCTTCCCTAAATACGCCCAGTTCTCCCCACTCCCCTTACCTCCTTTGTTCTCACCTTTTTCCATTCTACTCAGTCTTCCTCCGGTACTTCCACACACAAGTCTCTTTCCAAGCTCACTTATCTCACCACCTTTCACCGCCACATTCCTCTCTTCTTTTTGAAACCCATACAAACTCTTCACCCCTCCGCCCTCCACAAGATATGACAGGACATCCCCCAGTTGCACCTCTCAGCACCATTAACATCCAAAAAGTCTTCTTTCGCGCGCCTGTCAATCAATACGTAATTCCAATAAACGCTCTCTGGCCATCTCTCCTACTTTACAATACGTTATACTTATGTATATCTCGCTTTTTAAAACAGGTAGTCCCAATCACCGTGCTTTTTCAGCACATAAATCTACAAGCTTCTTCCCATGTTCCATTTAAACACTGAACACCCCATGTATTACCAATTATTCCCTCAACTGCCACATTATCACCTTTGCCATTAAATCACCCGTCACTATAACCCCGGTCTTGTGCATCAAAACCACTAACACACTCACTCAGCTTGCTCCCAAAAACACTTGGCGTCTCCTGATCTTTCATCTCATGCCCAGGTGCATATGCACCAATAATCACCATCTCTCTCCATCAACTTTCAGTTTTGCCCATATCAATCTACAATTTACTCTCTTACATTCTATCACATTACTCCCACAAACTCCTGTTTCAAGGTGTAGTTGCTATTCCTATTAGTCCACGTGGAAAATTAAACTACGATAAGTTTCTCAAGTTGCACTTTCTGTAATAATGAAACATCTGGGGGAGACACAAGAGAGCAATAAACAGTCAGTTAGTTCAACGAAAGAGACGACTAGGACTCAATTGGTAAACATGTGACGGTAGTTCAAGATAGACAAAGAGTGTATCATAACTTATTATGTGGACAAGTTAGGTGAATTGTTTACAAAATCTTATTCCAGCAATAAAGTTATCAATTTGTATACACCATCAACTCATATTATAGATTTACAATTCTTTATGTATTTATATAGTAGGAGAATTCAATGATGTTTCTCTTAGTTATGGAGTTAGAGTTATTAAATAACTGAGATGGCATTACTCTAGTCAATACAATATGATCATAATTCTTAACGTGTTAAACAAAGGCCATTTGTTTCTTGTCCCGTTTTTTATACCATTTTTATGTTGCTTAAGTCTAACAAAAAGACCCTTCCCATTTCTGCACAACAAAAAATTTATCAAATATCTACATGGCACTTTATAGTTTGGCATCATCCGGAGAATTTTTTGGTGAGTTCCTTTTTAAAGGGATTTTTCTTCATAGTATTATTGTTGTGAAGGCAACATTCATTTTTAAAGGATTTAAGCACCCATGGGAAGTAAAGTAAAATTATTATAAAAAGGGGGAAAAAACTAAAAGTTTTCTTGGTGTCAATGGGGGGTTTTGGGGTTCAACTCTTTTTAAAAAATGATCTCTTTGCAAACCAAAGGGATTTAATCAATGAAATATTAGGATACTTTAACTTAGCCCAAATTAGAATATATCTTCTCAAACTATCATTTTAAAAACTTGGGACTGAAAATTTTACGAAAATTGCCTTAAGGAACTTAGTTTTAAAAAATGGGGGGAAAATTTTTAAACTCTGTCATTTTTGAGATCAGTAATAATGAAATAATGAGCTTACTCTGGTAGGTTTTCGGGTATATCCTAAATTTAAAAAATTTGTTTCATTGCCTATGGACATGAAATCAAAAAAAGGGGTAACATTCCATTATTTTCATTTTCACGAAAATTTGATGGAAGGTACTAAATTGTTAAAAAGGGGAAAAATGTTTGAAAATTTTTCTTTTTTAAACCCGGGCCCAAAAAAGAACATCATCTACATCCCTAATCCAAATTGCATTAGAAGGTAAGATATCCTTTAAAAATTTTTTTTAAAAAAATTTATATAAAGATTAAGGTAAAAGGAGGGTTCCCCTTGCCATATAAAATTTTTTTAAGCATAATTTTGTTTAAAGGGAGTAAAAGGGGGAGTCTTCATCCTCCTCGAAGGCGCAGATCGAGGTGTTTTGAATGTTGGGGATGTAAAAACCCAAGATGAGGAGAAAGGAGAGCCCGGGGAGGGGCGTTTGGGGGGAAAAAAAAAAACCCGGGGCGTTTGGCTCTTGGTTTTAAAAAGAAGCTCAAAGGTAAAGGGGAAGAGTGGTTTGGGGGTGTTTTTGGGAGTTTAAATCAGGTGTTTGGGGAAGGGCAAGGGGGTTAAAGAGGGATTTGCACTGCTTTCCCAAAGCGGGGGGTTGGGGGGTATGGGACCGTGTGTAAGGAAAATTAAAAATTGGGGTTGGGGTGTGGGTAAAAAATGTAAAGGAAAGGCGGAGTTGGGGGGTTTTCTGGTGCCAAAGCACTGGGCATTGGGAAAGGGGGGAAAAAAAATCAAGAGAGGGGGGAAGTGTTTTGGAGCAGTTGGTTTGGGGTGTTTTGCAGCTTTTTGCACGAGATGGGTTTTTATTTTGGGTTTATTTAATTGGAAAAGTGTTTTTTTTGTGGGAAATTTAGGGTATATTTTTTGGTTTTTACATTGGGGGGGTTTTTTTTAAGTGTTGGGAAAGGGAAAAGGTTTAAAAGCTCCCTGGAAATTTTTTTGGTGCTTTAAAAAAAAAACTATTATTTTGAATAAATTGGTTTAAAAAGAGAGATATTTCATGAATTATTTTGTGGGAGTAGGAGAGTGGTCAAAAGGGGATTATTGGACTACGTGTTAAATTTACAAAAAAGGGCCCTTTTTGGTTTTTAATGTGCCGAAAAGGGCAGCTGGAGGGATGTCAGATCGCTTTTCTTCTGGAAAGGGGAAGGTTTAAGATTTGTAGTTTTCAAAAAAGAAAAAGAAAATTGGGGGGGAAGGGGGGGTGTGACGTAAGGAGCTTGGAAAAAAACTTGAAAAAGGGGGCCCGGGGGACCGGAAGGACTGAGTGCCAAATGGCAAAGCTGAGGGGAAATTGGGCATGCCAAGGGGGGGTGGGTGAGGAGGAAATGGGATGTTTTTTAGGAAGCAGGGGGATGGCTTGCGCCAAAAAGATGCATGTGGGGAAAAACAAAAAAAAAAAAAAAAAAGTTGGGAGGCGGGGGAGGTTTAGGGAAGGGGGGATGAGTGGGGAGGATGAGGGGAAAAATAAGGTTTTTTAGTGGAAAAAGGGAAAAGAGGCGGTTTTGGGCCCATACTTGCGGGAAAGGGAGTTTCAAATGCAAAAATTTATAAAAAGGGGAAAACGGCAGGATGTCAAAAGAAAAAGGAAAAAAGTTGAAAAAAAAAGGGGAAAATTTAGAGTTGAGATGTGAGAGTATCATCAAAATTAGGGAGAATAGAAAAAAGCTTTGGAAGGGGATAAATAACGGGTGTAAAAACAAGGGGAACAAAATTGGGGAACATCGGAAATAGGCCAAAGGGGGGGTTTAAAATGGAAGGGGAAAAGGAAATGAGTATTTTGAAGGTTTGTTGAAAATTTTTTGGGGTATAGACTGGAAGGGTGGGTTTTTGGGCGGGGGGGGTGTAAGAAGTTAGAGGGTCAGAGAGAAAAGCTATGGGGAAAAAGAGAAGAGGAAATTGAAAGCTATGCGGGAAGATGAAATCCGGCAAGGCGGCGGGTTTTGTTGGGGATTGCAGTTTAAAATTTTTTTAAAAAGGGAAAGGGAAAATGTGTTGTTGAGTGTTGGGGGGGGATTTTCAGGGGTATTATAGACCAAGGTGAAGGCCTAAGGTCGGCGGAATGTCTGCATTTGTGCCAAAGTACAAAGGAAAAGGGATAAAGTAAGTGTTTTAAACTACAGGGGCATAAATTTGTAGGGGCTATTCCAGGGAAAATTTTTTGGGAGGGTTTTTGGGTTGGGGTAGTAGGGAAATTTATAGCAAAGATTGGGGAAGGCAGTTGGTTTCAGAAGAGGTTGAGGATGTGTGGATCAGGTGTTTGCTTTAAAGGGAAAGTATGTGAGAAAAAACGTAGAAAAAAAAGAAAGATTTTTATGTAGCATTTATGGATCTGAAGAAGGCACATGATGGGGTTTGGACAGGGGTTGTTTTGGGGGGGAAAGGGTTTTTAGATTTAAGGGTTTATTATGGGGGGGGGGGTTAATTTGCTAGAATCATTTAAAAAGTTTTTCCCAAATGATGAAAGGGCATGTGTACGAGTAGGAAGAGGGGAGAGTGTTGGTTCCCATTTTTGGAATGTCGGTTTGCGGCGGGGGTTGTGTGTTGTTCCTAAGGTTTTTTTTAATTTTTTTTTATGGATGGGATGGACATCGGGGGCAATGAAAGGAGTTTTGGAGAGGGGGGGCGAGAAACCCGTCAAATTGGGGAATGAGAGAGTTTGGGGAAAGTGAACCCAGTTGGATGTTCGCCGATGATACATCTCTAATGGCTGATTCGTTTTTGGGGAAACTGCAAAAGTTGGTGACAGCTTGCAAAAGGGTAAAGGAGAATTTGAGAAAAAATTTGTGCTATGAGAAAGGTTGTTAGGTTCGGTGGGGTTTGGAAAGACAAACCCTTTTGGGAAGTAAGTGTGAAGGGAAAAAAAAAATTGGAGGAAGTAAAGGGGTTTTTTAAAATATCTGAGGGGGTGAACTTAGCGTGGATAAAAACAGGGTTTTATCGGAGGTTAAGTCTTTAGGGTGGGGGATGGGGCGAAAGCTTCTGGGGACCCCTTTGAAGAATGTGGGGAAAAGGAGAGAGGTTATTCGGGGAGAAAAAATGGGTATTTTTAAAAAAGAATAGTTTTCCCAATGATATTATATGGTTGTGGGGCCCACGGACAATGTTATTTGATTTACGCGGGAGGGGGGGTTTTTTTGGGGAAAAAAAAATTTTTTGGGGGGCCCAATTTGTGGTGTGATGGGGTTTTGGGGTTAAAGTAAGTAAGGGAAAGGGTAAAAAAAGGGGAAAAATTTGTGGAAATAAAAAATGTCAAAAACAGAAGAAAAAGGGTGTTTTGGGAGATGGTTTGGAGAAAAGGGGAGTAAGGAAAGATTGACAAAGAGGAAATTTTGTGTCCCAAAAGTGGAAGGGAAAAAGGGGAAGCACGAGAGCAAATTGGAGGGGGGGAAGGATTGGCTGAAAATGGTTTTTGGGGTTTGGGGGTTTTTTAAAATGCAGGAGGGTGGGAAAAGGGTTTAGAAATACAGGAATTGTAACGATGTGGTATCCCGGGTGGGCGTGTGTCAAAGATTTGGGGAAAAAAAAAACCCGTCATGTTTAAACGCCTAGGGTTTTAAAACCCTGGAAAAGGGCTTTTGGGGGCCTGGATGTGGAAAGGGAGCTTTTGGTTTTGGTGCATTACCAAAAAAGCTAGAGACTTGTGAAAAAAATGTGGCCCTTTTTTTTCTTTTTCCTTGTGCTACCTCGCTGGAGGTGAGGGGGGGGGGAGGTTTTGCTTTTCATTTTTTGTGGTGAGGGGGGCGCGGGAAAAGGATGAAGGCAGAAGTATAGATATGTACGTGTATTTTATGTATATGTTTTGTATGTATATGGATGTATACGTTTAATGTATAAATATTCATATGTGGTGTGTGGGGTTTATAACCCTGGGGGGTTTGGCCCTTTTCTCGTCTGTTTTCCCTTTGGGTTTCCCTTTTTGACGCAGGGAGACGGAAAAAGTTTATTTATATATATATTATATATATATATTATTTTATAAAATTTATATAATCTTTATATATTTATAAATTTTATATATTTTTTTAAATATTTTTATTTATTATTAATATATTATAGGGGTTTAAAATATTATATTATTTAAAATAAAAAGGGGGGGGTAAATTTCCCCCTTGTTTTTTTTTTTTTTTTAAAAAAAACAAGGGGGGATAGGGGAAATTAAAAACCCTTTCCCGTTTTCCAGGGGTTTGTAAGGGGAAAAGGGAAAATTTTAAAAGAAAAAAGGGAAAAAAATTTTTTTTTAAAAATTTTTTAATTTTTTTTTTTTTTTTCCAAAAAAAAAAAAGAAGGGGGAGGAGAGGATTTCCCAAAAATTTTGGGCCTTTTTTCCTCTGTTCCCTTTCGCTACCCCGCAAAAAGCGGGAAAGGGAAAAGGAAAAAAAAAAGAAAAAAAAAAAATATTTATTTTAAAAATATTTATTTATTATTATTATTTATTTATTATTTTATATTTATATATTAAAATATATTGTATTTGTTCTTTTTTATTATACTTTGTCGCTGTTTCCCCCGGGTTTTTGAGGTTTTTTTGCAAGGAAACAGACGAAAGGGAAAGGCCCAAAACCCCCCACATTCACATGTTATACATTCACGTTTCCCCTTAAAAGCACATATCCCTATCTATACAGCTCAACGTTACATTTATATACAAAACCCAGAAATATACATATTTTAAATGTCATAAAATTTATACCGTTGCCCTTATTCTTTTCGTTGTCCCCCCCGCCACCATTTAAAAAGAAAACTCCCCCCCCCGCGTGTGGGGCGGGGGTAGCGCTAAACAAAATCAACAAAAGGGCCCCATTTGTTTAACTAGTCTTAGCTTTCATGTATTATGGGACCGAAAACCACAAACTCCCTTTTTCCCCATCCAGGGGCCCCCCAGAAATTTCCCTGGTTTTAAACCCCCGACGCTTAAATTATCCCGGTTCAATTTCCCTTGAAAGCACGTCGACCCCAGTTAACCACATCGTTCCAATTCCCCCTTTCCCTTTCACGCTTTTACCCTCCACATGTTCAGGCTGATCAAATAAAAATCAAATTTCCCCTCCATCTTTCCACCTCCCGTTTGGTCTCCCACTTTTTCCTTTCCCCATCCCTCCCCCTCTGACACATATACTTCTGGGGCAATCTTTCCCCCCATCATTTTCTCCATTTTGACCAAACATTTTAAAAACCTTTCTACACTCTCAACCACGCCTTTTTATTTCCATTTTCATCTCGCTTACCCTTTTCCCTTACTTCCCCGATCAAAACCCCCTCACCCCCACATATTGTCTCAAAATCTCATTTCCTGCCCCACCACTCTACTCCGCTAACTCTTCTATGCCCACCCCGCAAAATATAACATTGTTGGAACCACTTTCCTTTAAACATCCCCTTTTTTGTTTTTCCAAGTAACATTCTGGGCTTCCACACATTTTAAAACGCCCCAAAACTTTGCCCCCTCCCCCACCTATGATTCACTTCCCCCTTTCCTTGGGTTCCACCGCTGCCAAAAACCCCTCCCGTTTCTAAAAAAAACTTCACTTTCTCCCGTTTTTCTCCCTTCAAAACTTACCCCCAATTGACTTTGGGCCCTATCCCTTTCTTTTACCAATAAAAATTGGGTTTTTATTCAAATTTACTTCAGCATTCTTCTTTCACACAAATTTACCAAACTCAGTTTACCTGCTTTGTGGTTTTTCAAAATGAATAGCCACCCGTTGTTCATCAGCGAAAACAAGTGGATCACTTCCAAGCCTTTACATCCACAACAGACGGATTTCTTGCCCCCCTTTCCAAAAATCTTTCTTCAAACCCCCCTAACAAACCCCCTCCCTAAAAAAAATTTAAAAAACCATGGGGGGGGACCCTCAGCACCTCTGCCCCAAACCAACATTCCCTGGAACCAATCACTTTCCCTCTTCCTTCCGCACACCCTTACACCTCGATAAAAACCCTTTTTACCCCTTCCAAAAAACTTGCCTCCCACACCCCTTTTATTTTTAATACCTTCCCAGAGCATCTCCCCTTTAACTCTATCATTTGCCTTTCCCAGACCCCTAAATGTACAACAAAACCTTTTGCTTTTTTTAAGTATTTCTCACATACAAATTTTTCAAAGGGAAAAAACCTTTTCCACACATTTCCCTTTCCATTTTGAACCACACTGCTCTCCCCAATCTGTGCTCCCTACAAGGGTTTCACCCTCTCAGTCCAAAACCCTTTCCCTATAAAATTTTTCAGGATTACTTTAAACAAACTTATTTCTGTGATTTGAGCCTCACTTTTATCCCCCTTGGGGTTTTGTACAAAGGCACTATTCATTTAAAATATATATAAAATATATATAAAACATTATATATATATATATATATATATAAAAATTAAAATATATATATATATTTAATTATATATTATATATAATATTTTTTAATAATAAAAAAAAAGCCCCATATATTTAAAAAATATATATATAATAAAATTTAAAATATATAAATAAAAATATAATATAATATAAATATTAAACAATAATTTATAATAATTTTTTTTCTTTTTTTTTATACTATTCGGGACTTCCCCTGGGAAACGGGGGTGGTTAAAAGGGGGGGGAGGGGGAAAAATCCTCCCTTTGGGTTTTTGGGTTTTTTTGGAAAATTAAAAAAAAAAAAGGGGGGGGGTTTAAAGGTTTTTGTGGGTTCCAAAAAGTGAGGGGAAACGTGGGAGTATTTTTCTCCCTATTTCCCCCCAAAAAAATTTTAAAATTTTTATTTTATTATATAATTAATTAAAAAATATTTTAAAATAAAAAGACCCCCGGGGGGAATAGGGGTTTTAAGGTTTTGGGACCCCCCGGGGTGTAGAAAGGGACCAAAAAAGGGGGGAGGGAGCGGGGGGGGAAACCTTTTGGTTTTTTTTAAATTTTCCAAAAGGGGGGAAAGGAGGGGGAAAAGGTGAGGGTATTTTAAAGGGGCCCCCCCTCTGTTTTTTTCCGGGATGTAATGGGGGAAAATGGAAAGGTTTGAAAAAAAGAAAGACCGTGAATTGGAGCGAATGTGATACCGGGGTTGATGAATAGCTGTCAGTGGATTGAATCAGGCATGAGCGTCGGGTTAAACCATGGAAGCTGTAGTATGTATATTTGCGTGTGTGGAGTATGTATATATCATGTTCATGGGGGGGTGGGGCCATTCTGTCGTCTGTTTCCTTTCGCTACCTCCAAACGCGGGAGACAGCGACAGTATAAAAAAAAAAGAAAGAAGAAAAAAAATAATATATATGATCGCCGTTTCCCGCGTTAGCGAGGTAAGGCGGAAACGACGAAGAACAGCCCTACTCAGTAAACACTTTTATATATACATAATACGCCAAAACCAGGTATACATAAATCGCCCATAGCACAGATATTATACAATCAAATATACCACACACATATTATTTATATTACTCGTATATATAAATAAATATTTAAATTAAATATATATATATATATATATATATATATATATATATATATATATATATATATATATATATATATATGCACATGTACATATTCATGCTCATTTCACTTCATCATTCCTGGCGTTACCCCACCCCACAGGAAACAGCATCGCTGCCCCCCCCCCCCCCCCCCACACACCCCGCTTCAGCGAGACAGCGCCAGACAAAAAAAGGCCACATTCTTTCACATTCGGTCTCTAGCTGTCATGTGTAATGCACCGAAACCACAGCTCCCTTTCCACATCCAGGCTCCACAGACCTTTCCATGGTTTACCCCAGACGTCGACCCCGGTATACCACATCGTTCGAACTCACTCTGTTCCTTGCACGCCTTTCACCCCCCTGTATGTTCAGGCCCCGATCGCTCAAAATCTTTTTCACTCCTTCCTTACCTCCATTTTGGTTTCCCACTTCTCGTCCTTCAATCCACCTCTGACACATATATCCTCTTTGTCAATCTTTCCTCACTCATTCTCTTCATGTGACCAAACCATTTCAAAATACTTTCTTCTGCTCTCTCAACCACACTCTTTTTATTACCACACATCTCTCTTACCCTTTCATTACTTGCTCAATCAAACCACCTCACACCACATATTGTCCTCAAACATTTCATTTCTAACACATCCATCCTCCTCCGTGCAACCCCATGCCTCGCAATCATATAATATTGCTGGAATTACTATTCCTTCAAACCACTCTTTTTATTTCCACACATCTCTCTTACCCTTTCGTTACTTACTCGATCAAACCACCCCACACCACATATTGTCCTCAAACATTCCATTTCTAATAAATCCACCCTCCTCCGTGCAACCCCATGCCTCGCAATCATACTATATTGTTGGAATCACTATTCCTTCAAACATACTCATTTTTGCTCTTCGAGATAACGTTCTCTCCTTCCACACATTCTTCAACGCTTCCAGAACCTTCGTCCCCCTCGTTCACCCTGTGACTCACTTCTGCTTCCGTAGTTCCATCCGCTGTTAAGTCCACTCCCAGATATCTAAAACACTTCACTTCCTTCAATCTTTCTCCATTCAAACTTCCGTCCCAGCTAATTTGTCCCTCAACCCTACTGAACGTAATAACCTTGCTCTTATTCACATTTCCTCTCAAATTTCTCCTTTCACACACTTTTCAAAACTCAGTCAACAATTTCTGCAGTCTTCACTCGAATCAGCCACCAGTGCTGTATCATCGGCTAACAACAACTGACTCAATTTCCAGGTCTCTCATCCTCAACAGACTGCATACTCACCCCTCTCTCCAAAACTCTTGCATTTACCTCCCTAACCACCCTTTCCATAAACAAATCAAACAACCATGGAGACAATACACACTCCTGCCGCAGCGCTAATGAAACGGCCTTGATTCAGGACTTAGCTGCCCACGCCATCTCAGCTAACATAAAAAAACTACATCAGATTCCCCAAAATCTCTCAGGGATGATGACTAGACATTAGTAAGATAGCAGAGAATATCACCAGCGAATCTCGCCTTAATGAATCCATACTGGTCATCAGAGAGAAGACAGTGATATTCAAGATTTCTACGGTTGCGGGAGTTGATGATGGATTTAAAGACTCTGGAAATGGTAAATGTCAAAGCAACAGGACGATAGTTCGAGGGGTTACAACGGTCACCCTTCTTAGGGATGGGACATACCAACACATGCTTCCAAGAGGAAAAATTCTGATTATTAAACAGACACGAGACAGTCGAACGAACGCAGGTGTAAGTTCAGAGGCACATTCTTTAAATACACGAGGAGAGATACCACAAGGATCGTAAGCCTTGCTGGTGTCCAGAGAGAGAAGCACTTTTCTGACAGTTGAAACAAATATTACAAGTAAAGGTACAGGATTAGTAAGAGGAGCATCAGGTAGTGAAGGAGTGTTAGAGTCATCCAAGATGGAGTCAGAGGAGAAACGGGAACCAATGAGAGTTGCTTTGTCAACGTAAGAGACAGCTATAGTACCGTCAGAACGGGAAACTGAAGGAAAGGTAGAGCGACAGAAGTTGTTAGAGATGCTCTTAGCTAAAGGCCAGGCTGGAACAGGCTGGAGGTATGGAGCTTGTGTGTTTGTGTTGTGTAAGTTTAGGCTGACCTTAGACAATTCTTGCGTAAAGATGTCAAGGTTAGGCGAGAGTGAGATATAGTTAGAAGAAACATAGTTGTTAAGTCTGTTCAACTTTATACAACCTTTTGGCAGGATTAACGTGTCGCACTTAGGTTTATATTCGGAATTTAGTGACTGGGAATTAAGAATTTAGTTCACTGAATAAGAAATTCTAATTCCGCAAAGAATCGAAACGTCAAAAACAGTGCGGTCTATGTTTCCGGGGTTATCAATATACATCGCACGTGGTCCGCCTGCGTGTCAGTCACGTGTCGAGAGATTTACCTGTTAAGGATATTCTTTTGAAGTTGTTTAGCAGTTAGTAGTGAAAAAAACATTTGATTGTAAGAATTACAGAAGAGAATTAGTGTTTAAGTTGTTTCATAGTTTGTATCAAGATTGTAAGTTAGTTTAAGTGATAAACTTACGAGACCTAACGTCGTCCTATAAGATGAAATAAGCTTTAAGTTGTAATATTCGTGGCGTTCGAGTGAGAACATACTGGAGGAAAGTAACAAAGTGACAACGAAAATGTATCGAATGTGGTAAGGGACCCTGATAACTTCAATGTCAACAAGGCAATAATAGGGACTAAGCAATAGTAGGGGCCGAGCAACAGAAGGGGCCTAGCACCAACTGGGGTCGAGAGAAATCTTAACAGTGTGGAAACGGAAACGGTGAGCCGTACCAGGGACGCATCAAGAGACAGCAGGCTGTTAGGGAATATATAATGTGGACTGAACCTCTTTGATGTCTGCGAGAGAGTCGGCTCCGTTTTAGGCAAGGGAGAAAGCTGGGTGATTTACTTGTACCAGGACTGCCAGAAGGCACTTTAGCCTGTGCCACACAGGATACTGATAAAGGAGATGGATCTTCATTCAGGAATAAGGAGGAGGCTACTTCGATGGCTGTATGATATCAGTGGAGGGGAACATAGAACTCATGCCAGGGAAGTCTTCTCGAAATGGACTGAGTTTAACAGTGACATGGTGCAAGGATCTGCTCTGGGACCATTGCTCCTTTTGATCTACGTAAATGACTTGTCAGAAGAATTGGACTCCTATTGGAGTATGTTTGCAGATGATACAAAAGTCTTGGGGAAACAAAAAGAGAGGAGGATTGCATCAACCTACAAGGGAACCTTGACAAAATCTAAATTTGTTCTGATACATAGCTGATGAAAGGCAGCCCGAGCAAATGTGAGAAATTGAGGATGGGATACACTGAAGATGGCTGAACATGAATACTGTCCAGCAGGATATGATACTTGATTCTTTCCTAGAACAACTAAGCTGAACAATTCTCTTCCTTCTATTGTCTTTTGCTCTGCCAATAGCCATTTCAACTTTAAGGGTCAGGTCTAACAACACCTGTAGAACCCTGATTAATTTCTCCCTTCCTTGGAAGTAGAAATTGTCCCTAACCTGTTGCTAGGGTAGCACTTTTGGAGAATAGTGAAGGATACAAGCAGTTTGTTGGTTAATACTGGAGCATTCAGGTATGGATATGGAAATATTCAGCCAGCTGTTCCCAACTTACATGGAGCAAAAACTAGAGTATGCTGCTCAGAAACACGAAGAGCCAATAGAGATGATCTACAGGAAGGCAACCAGGAGGGTACCAGGATTAGGACGGCTGAATTACAGGAAAAGGTCAGAGGCCTTAAATTCCCCCACTGCAGAAAAGAGTATAGGATGACTTGATCACAATCTCTAAAAGCTTTTAAACCAGTCTGATGATGTCAACAGTAAACATATCATGAACTTAGTCAAGAAACTTGCTAGAAAAGATGTACTGAAAATCCCTTATAGTGTAAGATGAATTAGATTATCTTTGATGAATCTGTGGAGGTGGACAGCATACAAAAGTTTAAAAAGTAGTATGATAGTAGAAAAGTTCAAGAGATGGGATCCCGAATGTAGAACTTTCTCCCCACGCAGTACAAGTAGGTCATTAATAAAGAAAATTATACACACACACACACACACACACACACACACACACACACACACACACACACACACATACACACACACACATACACACACACACACACACACACACACACACACACACACACACACACACACGTGCGCGCGCGCGCCTCGAACCATCCATTTCAACAACTCAGTCTGGGGCTCAACATACATAATGTTGAATTCGGTATAAACTTGAAACTTTCTCCTTAGCCCAAGACCCATTTCCAGTTGTAGGACCTCCCTTAACTCTCGTCAGAATGTGAGCCAATGATCCCTCATCCTGACAATGGAGAAACTTGTTTGAGGGAAGAAAATATAAGAAAAATCATTATATACAAATAGAGCACTTCCTTAACATCATGGATGAAGGGTACATTGGTAAGGGTAGGTGAAGGTACGTAGTGGGTAGGGGTAGGTGGAGGTGCGTACGTGGGTATGGGTAGGTGGAGGTACGTAGGGGGTAGGGTTAGGTAGGTACGTAGTGGGTAGGGATAGGTGGGGATACGTACGTGGGTAGGGGTAGATGGAGGTACGTAGTGGGTAGGGATAGGTGGAGGTGCGTACGTGGGTAGGGGTAGGTGGAGGTACGTAGTGGGTAGGGATAGGTGGAGGTGCGTACGTGGGTAGGGGTAGGTGAAGATACGTACGTGGGTAGGGGTAGGTGGAGGTGCGTACGTGGGTAGGAGTAGGTGGAGGTACGTACGTGGGTAGGGGTAGGTGGAGGTACATAAGGGGTAGGGATAGGTGGAGGTGCAGACGTGGGTAGGGGTAGGTGGAGGTACGTAGTGGGTAGGGATAGGTGGAGGTGCGTACGTGGGTAGGGGTAGGTGGAGGTACGTACGTGGGCAGGGGTAGGTGGAGGTATGTAAGGGGTAGGGATAGGTGGAGGTACGTACGTGGGCAGGGGTACACCAGCAGGTCTGGTGCACCAGTAGGTCTGGTACACCAGCAGGTCTGGTACACCAGCAGGTCTGGTACACCAGCAGGTCTGGTACACCAGCAGGTGTGGTACACCAGCAGGTCTGGTACACCAGTAGGTCAGGTACACCAGCAGGTCTGGTACACCAGCAGGTGTGGTACACCAGTAGGTCAGGTACACCAGCAGGTCTGGTACACCAGCAGGTGTGGTACACCAGTAGGTCAGGTACACCAGCAGGTGTGGTACACCAGCAGGTCTGGTACACCAGCAGGTGTGGTACACCAGCAGGTGTGGTACACCAGTAGGTCAGGTGCACCAGTAGGTCAGGTACACCAGCAGGTCTGGTACACCAGCAGGTCCGGTACACCAGTAGGTCAGGTACACCAGCAGGTCTGGTACACCAGTAGGTCAGGTACACCAGCAGGTCTGGTACACCAGCAGGTGTGGTACACCAGTAGGTCAGGTACACCAGTAGGTCAGGTACACCAGCAGGTCTGGTACACCAGCAGGTCTGGTACACCAGTAGGTCAGGTACACCAGCAGGTCTGGTACACCAGCAGGTGTGGTACACCAGTAGGTCAGGTACACCAGTAGGTCAGGTACACCAGCAGGTCTGGTACACCAGCAGGTCTGGTACACCAGTAGGTCAGGTGCACCAGTAGGTCAGGTACACCAGCAGGTCTGGTACACCAGCAGGTGTGGTACACCAGTAGGTCAGGTACACCAGCAGGTCTGGTACACCGGTAGGTCAGGTACACCAGCAGGTGTGGTACACCAGTAGGTCTGGTACACCAGTAGGTCAGGTACACCAGCAGGTGTGGTACACCAGTAGGTCAGGTACACCAGTAGGTCAGGTACACCAGCAGGTCTGGTACACCAGCAGGTCTGGTACACCAGCAGGTCTGGTACACCAGCAGGTCAGGTACACCAGCAGGTCAGGTACACCAGCAGGTCTGGTACACCAGCAGGTCTGATGCACCAGCAGGTCTGGTACACCAGCAGGTCAGGTACACCAGCAGGTCTGGTGCACCAGCAGGTCTGGTACACCAGCAGGTCTGATGCACCAGCAGGTCTGGTACACCGGCAGGTCAGGTACACCAGCAGGTCTGGTAAACCAGCAGGTATGGTACACCAGCAGGTCTGGTACACCAGCAGGTCTGGTGCACCAGCAGGTCTGGTACACCAGCAGGTCTGGTGCACCAGCAGGTCTGGTACACCAGCAGGTCTGGTGCACCAGCAGGTCTGGTGCACCAGCAGGTCTGGTACACCAGCAGGTCTGGTACACCAGCAGGTCTGGTGCACCAGCAGGTCTGGTGCACCAGCAGGTCTGGTACACCAGCAGGTCTGGTACACCAGCAGGTCTGGTGCACCAGCAGGTCTGGTGCACCAGCAGGTCTGGTACACCAGCAGGTCTGATGCACCAGCAGGTCTGGTACACCAGCAGGTCTTGTACACCAGCAGGTCAGGTACACCAGCAGGTCTGATGCACCAGCAGGTCTGGTACACCAGCAGGTCAGGTACACCAGCAGGTCTGGTACACCAGCAGGTCTGATGCACCAGCAGGTCTGGTACACCAGCAGGTCAGGTACACCAGCAGGTCTGGTGCACCAGCAGGTCTGGTACACCAGCAGGTCTGATGCACCAGCAGGTCTGGTACACCAGCAGGTCAGGTACACCAGCAGGTCTGGTAAACCAGCAGGTATGGTACACCAGCAGGTCTGGTACACCAGCAGGTCTGGTGCACCAGCAGGTCTGGTACACCAGCAGGTCTGGTACACCGGCAGGTCTGGTGCACCAGCAGGTCTGGTACACCAGCAGGTCTGGTACACCAGCAGGTCTGGTGCACCAGCAGGTCTGGTGCACCAGCAGGTCTGGTACACCAGCAGGTCTGGTGCACCAGCAGGCCTGGTACACCAGCAGGTCTGGTACACCAGCAGGTCTGGTGCACCAGCAGGTCTGGTGCACCAGCAGGTCTGGTACACCAGCAGGTCTGGTACACCAGCAGGTCTGGTGCACCAGCAGGTCTGGTGCACCAGCAGGTCTGGTACACCAGCAGGTCTGGTGCACCAGCAGGTCTGGTACACCAGCAGGTCTGGTGCACCAGCAGGTCTGGTGCACCAGCAGGTCTGGTACACCAGCAGGTCTGGCAAACCTTGGTAAAGTGCCAATCTTAGGAAAACCAGTTAGCAACATTGGCAAGCCAGCAGCTTTGGTAAGTATTGGTAACTCATTTGGGTAAACTAGTATCCTTAGTAAACCAGCAGCTTCTGTAAACCAACATCCATGGTAACCATCAGTCTCGTTAAACAAACAGCCTTAGCAAACCAACAGCGTTGGTAAATCAGCAGCTTTGGTAAACCAGCAACCTTAGTAAACTAGTGGTCTTGGTTAACCAGTTTCTGTGATAAACCGTCAGCCTGGTAGACCATTATCCCTGGTGGGAAAAATCACTACAGTGTTGTGCCTCTAAGATACCGTCTTTTACCTTTCGTTAGAACGGGAAAACAGAGGAAGTTGTAAGGTCACACAGTCAGAGGATTTGTTTGGACTCTTAAGAATAAGTATAATGAAGTATATCCTTCATTTCCTTTTTCTCTTTTTTTCCTCTTCTCTTACTTAGTGTTCTGATATGTCATCTTATCATGGTCTTATCATGCCCTCTCTTTCAGAGTCTGAACTTCTCCCTTGATCTTCTGCCGCTGTCTCTTGTACATCCTGTAAGCTCGCGCACTTCTTCCCTATAGATACCGTCAATACAAATCATTTCTCTCTCTCACTAGCAACTCTACCTGTACTAACCTCCATATTATCGGGTTTGAGACCTGATTTCCTCGAGATGTGTACCTTGTTAAGAGCAGAGAGATGAATATGGCTCCTCACCTGTGCTGCTGTGATTACTTAGAAAATCAGGTCTAAAATGAGAAGATTAGGGGGGTGTTTGCCTCAATTGTGGGGAGGGTGTATGCCGGTTATGAGGAGTGAGAGTGAAGGGAAGTATGCGTACATTACATATGAGGCACAGAGTGCGGCATGTCTAGGAGAAGTAGTATGAGTGAAGTGTATTTGTGTGTTACGGGTAGAGAGTTTTACACCCGTGTTGCCCCGTATCTTAACTTTATATATCCCTGGGGATAGGGGATTAAGAATACTTCCCACGTATTCCCTGCGTGTCGTAGAAGGCGACTAAAAGGGGAGGGAGCGGGGGGCTGGAAATCCTCCCCTCTCGTTTTTTTTTTAATTTTCCAAAAGAAGGAACAGAGGGGGCCAGGTGAGGATATTCCAAAAAAGACCCAGTCCTCTGTTCCTAACGCTACCTCGCTAACGCGGGAAATGGCGAATAGTTTGAAAGAAAGAAAAAGATATATATATATATATATATATATATATATATATATATATATATATATATATATATATATATATACAGGAGTTGTGGGAGTATGTGATAGAATGTAAGAAAGTAAATTCTCGATTAATATGGGTAAAATTGAAAGTTGATGGAGAGAGGTGGGTGATTATTGGTGCATATGCACCTGGGCATGAGAAGAAAGATCATGAGAGGCAAGTGTTTTGGGAGCAGCTAAATGAGTGTGTTAGCGGTTTTGATGCACGAGACCGGGTTATAGTGATGGGTGATTTGAATGCAAAGGTGAGTAATGTGGCAGTTGAGGGAATAATTGGTATGCATGGGGTGTTCAGTGTTGTAAATGGAAATGGTGAAGAGCTTGTAGATTTATGTGCTGAAAAAGGACTGATGATTGGGAATACCTGGTTTAAAAAGCGAGATATACATAAGTATACTTATGTAAGTAGGAGAGATGGCCAGAGAGCGTTATTGGATTACGTGTTAATTGACAGGCGTGCGAAAGAGAGACTTTTGGATGTCAATGTGCTGAGAGGTGCAACTGGAGGGATGTCTGATCATTATCTTGTGGAGGCTAAGGTGAAGATTAGTATGGGTTTTCAGAAAAGAAGAGTGAATGTTGGGGTGAAGAAGGTGGTGAGAGTAAGTGAGCTTGGGAAGGAGACCTGTGTGAGGAAGTATCAGGAGAGACTGTGTACAGAATGGAAAAAGGTGAGAACAATGGAAGTAAGGGGAGTGGGGGAGGAATGGGATGTATTTAGGGAATCAGTGATGGATTGCGCAAAAGATGCTTGTGGCATGAGAAGAGTGGGAGGTGGGCTGCTTAGAAAGGGTAGTGAGTGGTGGGATGAAGAAGTAAGAGTATTAGTGAAAGAGAAGAGAGAGGCATTTGGACGATTTTTGCAGGGAAAAAATGCAATTGAGTGGGAGAAGTATAAAAGAAAGAGACAGGAGGTCAAGAGAAAGGTGCGAGAGGTGAAAAAAAGGGCAAATGAGAGTTGGGGTGAGAGACTATCAGTAAATTTTAGGGAGAATAAAAAGATGTTCTGGAGGGAGGTAAATAGGGTGCGTAAGAAAAGGGAGCAAATGGGAACTTCAGTGAAGGGCGTAAATGGGGAGGTGATAACAAGTAGTGGTGATGTGAGAAGGAGATGGAATGAGTATTTTGAAGGTTTGTTGAATGTGTCTGATGACAGAGTGGCAGATATAGGGTGTTTGGGTCGAGGTGGTGTGCAAAGTGAGAGGGTTAGGGAAAATGATTTGGTAAACAGAGAAGAGGTAGTAAAAGCTTTGCGGAAGATGAAAGCCGGCAAGGCAGCAGGTTTGGATGGTATTGCAGTGGAATTTATTAAAAAAGGGGGTGACTGTGTTGTTGACTGGTTGGTAAGGTTATTTAATGTGTGTATGACTCATGGTGAGGTGCCTGAGGATTGGCGGAATGCGTGCATAGTGCCATTGTACAAAGGCAAAGGGGATAAGAGTGAGTGCTCAAATTACAGAGGTATAAGTTTGTTGAGTATTCCTGGTAAATTATATGGGAGGGTATTGATTGAGAGGGTGAAGGCATGTACAGAGCATCAGATTGGGGAAGAGCAGTGTGGTTTCAGAAGTGGTAGAGGATGTGTGGATCAGGTGTTTGCTTTGAAGAATGTATGTGAGAAATACTTAGAAAAGCAAATGGATTTGTATGTAGCATTTATGGATCTGGAGAAGGCATATGATAGAGTTGATAGAGATGCTCTGTGGAAGGTACTAAGAATATATGGTGTGGGAGGCAAGTTGTTAGAAGCAGTTAAAGGTTTTTATCGAGGATGTAAGGCATGTGTACGTGTAGGAAGAGAGGGAAGTGATTGGTTCTCAGTGAATGTAGGTTTGCGGCAGGGGTGTGTGATGTCTCCATGGTTGTTTAATTTGTTTATGGATGGGGTTGTTAGGGAGGTAAATGCAAGAGTCTTGGAAAGAGGGGCAAGTATGAAGTCTGTTGGGGATGAGAGAGCTTGGGAAGTGAGTCAGTTGTTGTTCGCTGATGATACAGTGCTGGTGGCGGATTCATGTGAGAAACTGCAGAAGCTGGTGACGGAGTTTGGTAAAGTGTGTGGAAGAAGAAAGTTAAGAGTAAATGTGAATAAGAGCAAGGTTATTAGGTACAGTAGGGTTGAGGGTCAAGTCAATTGGGAGGTGAGTTTGAATGGAGAAAAACTGGAGGAAGTGAAGTGTTTTAGATATCTGGGAGTGGATCTGTAAGCGGATGGAACCATGGAAGCGGAAGTGGATCATAGGGTGGGGGAGGGGGCGAAAATTTTGGGAGCCTTGAAAAATGTGTGGAAGTCGAGAACATTATCCCGGAAAGCAAAAATGGGTATGTTTGATGGAATAGTGGTTCCAACAATGTTGTATGGTTGCGAGGCGTGGGCTATGGATAGAGATGTGCGCAGGAGGATGGATGTGCTGGAAATGAGATGTTTGAGGACAATGTGTGGTGTGAGGTGGTTTGATCGAGTAAGTAACGTAAGGGTAAGAGAGATGTGTGGAAATAAAAAGAGCGTGGTTGAGAGAGCAGAAGAGGGTGTTTTGAAATGGTTTGGGCACATGGAGAGAATGAGTGAGGAAAGATTGACCAAGAGGATATATGTGTCGGAGGTGGAGGGAACGAGGAGAAGAGGGAGACCAAACTGGAGGTGGAAAGATGGAGTGAAAAGGATTTTGTGTGATCGGGGCCTGAACATGCAGGAGGGTGAAAGGAGGGCAAGGAATAGAGTGAATTGGAGCGATGTGGTATACAGGGGTTGACGTGCTGTCAGTGGATTGAATCAAGGCATGTGAAGCGTCCGGGGTAAATCATGGAAAGCTGTGTAGGTATGTATATTTGCGTGTGTGGACGTGTGTATGTACATGTGTATGGGGGTGGGTTGGGCCATTTCTTTCGTCTGTTTCCTTGCGCTACCTCGCAAACGCGGGAGACAGCGACGATGTATAAAAAAAAAAAAATATATATATATATATATATATATATATATATATATATATATATATATATATATATATATATATACACACACACATATGTATGTTTAAACACACACACACACACACACACACACACACACACACATAGATTTGTAGGATTATTGTGTCGCCTATGGTCATCTTGTGAGCGGCAGAGCAAAAGGATAACAAAGTTACACAAGGCCGTTGCCAGACCCCAGCAGGTTAATGTTGCACACCCTAGCCTACGCCTGGTACCCATTTATCAACCAGCCCCCAGGTAGGAAGATGAACACCTATCTTGAGTATGGGCCGACTGCCACGCCCAGGATTCGAACCCCTGCTTTCTGACGCATGGTCGGTAACGCTAGCCACTACACCATGGAGGTTCGTGTGCGTAAGATAAATGAATAACTTATGGTTCATTGATTCAGAGCAGCTATTCGGCTGTGAATACACAGTTAAGGTGTTATATTACAGAAGTGGGTGATCATGATAGCTTACGATCAAGCTAGTCTGGCTAGTTCCACGCTTTGGGTAAGCACGTTAGTGAGGTACATCTTCACAGCCAGTGTAGCAGAGTAAATACAAAAATTATGTACTTGGTTGAACATCAAGTGATGACTAGTTACAGTGATACAGTAGTTGTAACATATAGCCTAATACTTGGGTAGTCATGCACTTATTCATGAATCGCTCATGACGTTCACTGTGGTTTGTGTAGGAATGTTCTAGTATCTGTCAGTACGACCTCAGTTTAGAAGAAGTCGATTGTTTGATGGACGATGGTCCTTGGAAGTGGAGCTTCGTGAGGGAAAAGGTCTCGGTGTCGGGAGTGTGTCAATAGTGTATTGCCAAACTGCCGTGTAAGCTGCCGGTGTTAACTAGTAAGGGTGGACAGGTAGTTATCATAAGATGAGCTCTTTTCTGCACTCTCTGGCTAGGCTTCTTCGTGGCTGATAGTGAGAAGGACCAGGTTGGGGAGGCGTAGGAGAGCTTAGAGAGAAAGCAGATGATATGAACCTTCCTGATGTCACATGATGGAATGCATAGTAATCTCAGTCGGCGGAGAAGATACCAACGGTATGAGGAAGATTTTATGACAGCGTTACATAATTCTTCCAGTTTAAACCGTCATCACTACAGAAGGTTGAAATCTCTAACCGCATGGAACGTATGATAGGAGTGATGTCTGTGGAAGTGTATGCCTGAAGTGGCGTATACGGAGGGCATAGGATAGGAGTGGTGGAAGTGGAAGTGTATGCCGAAAGTGGTGCATACGGCGATCGTATGCCGAGAGCAGTGTATGAGGTGTATTCTTGAAGTGGTATATACGGGGAACGTATGTCAAGAGTGGTGTATGTGGAGGTGAATATGGGAGACGTATGCCAAGCTTGATGTATGCTGGACATTGAAGCCAACGGTGGGGTATGCGGGAGGTGTATTCAAGGACTGGTGTATGCAGAAGGCGGATGCCAGGAGTAGTTATGCAGGAAGTGAGTGCCTGAAGTGGTGTATGCGGGAGGTGTATGTCAGTGATGTATGTGGAGGTATAAACCTGGAGTGGTGTAAGCGGGGCTGTATGTCAGGAGTGATGCATGCTGTTGTATGCTCGGACTGGTGATTCACAGGAGTGAGCTGAGGGCCCTTCTTATACGTGGGTCGTGGGCCTCTTGGGGTAAATCAACAAACACACATAAATTGCCTGTTTGGTCATAACAAACATACACGAACAGTAAAGAGATGAGGTATGTTACAGAGGTGGGCTGAAGGTACATGGGACATGGATACACATTGGTACAATACAGAACTAAGTACGCAAGGCATGTTACATAGTATTCCAGGAACAGTTAATTCAATTCCCCTGGGGTGCACGAGTCTGCGCAGGCCGGTGCTGGGATTAGAGCAACTTGAAATATATCACAGTTAATGAAGTACTTAACAAAGTTCATACAACATGAAACCTGGTAACGTAAAGTCGGCAATGAAAGGGAAGTCTGTTATGTAATGCTGGGGAGTGAGTGGTGGCGGGAAAGAGAGGGAGTACAAATGGTGGAGATAGGGCTTAGTTGGTGATAATGGTGTTGGTGGTGGTAGGGCAGTGGTGGTGAGATATGGTAGTAGTGATGGTGATGGTAGGTAATACTGGTGACACTCGTAATGGTAGAGTCGGAGGGAATGATGTTGATAGTGTTGACAGTGATGGTGACAGTGATGGAGACAGTGATGGTGATGATGATGCCGGACGATGATGAAGACAGTGGTAATCCTCGTGACGTCATGAGCTGCAGTGGTGGTGGTAGTGGTGGTGGAGGAGGGCGGGGGGGCTGGCTGGGTGGTAAGGGCAACACGCCACCAGGAGACAGTGGCAGCTGTGGGGGGTAGGGAAGAGAAGGAACAGTGAAGTTGTCACTGCAGGAATACTGCCTCCTCTCTCTCTCTCTCTCTCTCTCTCTCTCTCTCTCTCTCTCTCTCTCTCTCTCTCTCTCTCTCTCTCTCTCTCTCTCTCTCACACACACACACACACACCTATACTCCCAACTCCGAGCCATCCATCCACTCCTGCACAAAGACACACACACATACCCCCAGCCATGCACCTGTCACCCACGCTATCACTGACATGCTCTGCCTGCAGTATATAACCAGACAAGACTGAGAACAGTAGACACACACCAAGGCTGACTATAACAGCCATGATACTTGCAATTTTTGACAGATGAAGGTGGATATGAGTCGACCAGAACACGTTAGTCCTGGCCAGACCATCTAAAACAGGAGGAACACATCACTCAGAGAACTGGATAAGAAAGTCAGAAAGACCCAACTATAAAGTTAGGGAAGACATATAGCTATAGTAAAGTAGAGAAAGACATAAAGTTAGAGTAACATGTGGGAAGACATATAGCTATAGTAAAGTATAGGAAGACATATAGCTATAGTAAAGTAGAGAAAGAAAGAGTAAAGTGTGGGAAGACATATAGCTATAGTTAAGTATAGGAAGACATATAGCTAGAGTAAAGCATGGGAAGACATATAGCTATAGTAATGATATAGTGAAAGGAAAGGAACAAGTGAAGATGGTGTAAATGCACAGAAGATAAAGATTTAAGACTTTGTATGATCGTGAAGAAAGGTTGAAATGGGACCACAATGATTTGTTTTGGTTTGTGCCGACGACCAGGGCAAGTTTGCTGTGCACCCACCCTATGCTTATCCTGTGAGCGGTAGCGCAAAAGGATTACAGAGGTCACAAAGGGTCTTAGTCAGACCCCAGTGGGCTTATATAAATGCAGTTGTCACAAAATTGGTTCATTACATAGGCTCCATTGCATTCATTTCGTAGTCTTTCACTGACTAGATGCAGAAAGTGGACACAATCTTAGATTTCAAGTATGTTGTTATTAACAGTAAGGTGTTGTGACATTTCTTGCCGGGTTTGTTAAGAAGTATCCCAAAAAGCTCTATTTTTTCTCATTCTAAGACACAGTGTTCTAGGTTGTGTACAAATCTTTGACCACAAACTTTGCAATTCACATGATTACCATCTCCAGTTAGGTCAAAGCGCCAGTAGTACCTATAGCCTAGCCTAAGTCTAGCAGTTAAATCATGTCATCTGATATCATTTCCTCCATATACATGTTTTACTTTACACATTTCTTTGTGATGGACAATATTTCAATTTCTGCTTATCTGAACTCTACTTGCTTCAAATATGTCAGTTTGTTCCTTTCTAATTACGGTCTTGAGGCTTCTAAATATAAAACCAATGTTGTTTTCATCACCTTTACGAAGTGCAAGTTTGGCTAAAGCGTCAGCTGTCATGCTCACGGAGGCCTATATGATAGGGAAGCCATAACATTTGAGTTGAATCCCTTCAGCAATGATATTTCAGTTTTTACCTCTGGCTTCAGAGACCAACATATTACACGTGATCTAATAGTGTCAGGAGGAGGTAGTGAAGATAAAGAACTTGAGACGATCAAACAGTTTGTGGCTGTCATTTCTGCATATGTGCGTCGACTTCCCTCACCGTACTGCATGAGTACCTCTCACAAATAAGTGGACTTCCATGGCGTATCGGTGGGCCTTGCTGACCGTAACGTAATCAAGGGCCACTCGTGGTCGAGATCATTGGTTCGAGTCCTGGTTGCAGTAGTTCGTTCAAAGTAAATAAAGCAGTTCATCCTCCCCTCAAGATTAGCTGCTGAATAGTGTACCTGGCTGAGGCAAGGGTATATATATATATATATATATATATATATATATATATATATATATATATATATATATATATATATATATATATATATATATATATATATATATATATATATATGCCTTCTCCAGATCCATAAATGCTACATACAAATCCATTTGCTTTTCTAAGTATTTCTCACATACATTCTTCAAAGCAAACACCTGATCCACACATCCTCTACCACTTCTGAAACCGCACTGCTCTTCCCCAATCTGATGCTCTGTACATGCCTTCACCCTCTCAATCAATACCCTCCCATATAATTTACCAGGAATACTCAACAAACTTATACCTCTGTAATTTGAGCACTCACTCTTATCCCCTTTGCCTTTGTACAATGGCACTATGCACGCATTCCGCCAATCCTCAGGCACCTCACCATGAGTCATACATACATTAAATAACCTTACCAACCAGTCAACAATACAGTCACCCCCTTTTTTAATAAATTCCACTGCAATACCATCCAAACCTGCTGCCTTGCCGGCTTTCATCTTCCGCAAAGCTTTTACTACCTCTTCTCTGTTTACCAAATCATTTTCCCTAACCCTCTCACTTTGCACACCACCTCGACCAAAACACCCTATATCTGCCACTCTGTCATCAGACACATTCAACAAACCTTCAAAATACTCATTCCATCTCCTTCTCACATCACCGCTACTTGTTATCACCTCCCCATTTACGCCCTTCACTGAAGTTCCCATTTGCTCCCTTGTCTTACGCACCCTATTTACCTCCTTCCAGAACATCTTTTTATTCTCCCTAAAATTTACTGATAGTCTCTCACCCCAACTCTCATTTGCCCTTTCTTTCACCTCTTGCACCTTTCTCTTGACCTCCTGTCTCTTTCTTTTATACTTCTCCCACTCAATTGCATTTTTTCCCTGCAAAAATCGTCCAAATGCCTCTCTCTTCTCTTTCACTAATACTCTTACTTCTTCATCCCACCACTCACTACCCTATATATATATATATATATATATATATATATATATATATGTGTGTGTGTGTGTGTGTGTGTGTGCGTGCGTGCGTGCGTGCGTGCGTGCGTGCGTGTGTGTGTGTGTGTGTGTGTGTGTGTGTGTGTGTGTGTGTGAATTATTAATCATAGCCTTGATTAAGGTATTCAGTTGTCCGTACCACCTAAGCTAACGCAAAGAAATCACACACACACACACACACACACACACACACACACACACACACACACACACACACACACACACACACACAGACATACCACTTCCACACAGCCATGACCATATATTCCTCCCAACTCTGGCTATTCCCAGGAGCAGCGTCATGTGCTTTTCAGTGAACCTCCTTTCCCCTTCCCATGACTCACTGATGCTTCCTCCCACCCACAGGTGTCGTCGCCTACGACCTCCCGGCACTCAGTCATCTCAACTCCGAGTCAGGAGGGAGGCTCGTGAGGAGATGATATTGGCCGGAGATTATGAACAACTAATTCTGGGATCATCTCATTACCTCTGCTTTTGTAATCTTAGAAAGGAGAGACATCCAGTACATGAGGCCATCAGCCAACCACGTTATATTCACCTATATTTGTACAGCTTTATATACTCAAGTGTGTCAAGTGCCTGTAATGTCTTGCCCACAACAAATGTTGGGATGTAAATAAAGTGATTAAGTCTGACACCCTGGGACCAGGGACTCCATCCATAAAGATGACCAGTGAGATGTAGCGAGGAACAGGGGTAGGAGGATGGGCGGCCACCACCCACCAGGGTGAAGGTTGAGGGCGCCGCTGTGACTGTGGGGCGGAGAGCGACCAGCTCGCCGGAAATACCCGAGGTCTGTGTCACACTGCAT
Source organism: Panulirus ornatus (assembly GCF_036320965.1). NCBI lineage: Eukaryota > Metazoa > Arthropoda > Malacostraca > Decapoda > Palinuridae > Panulirus > Panulirus ornatus. The sequence continues at coordinate 2,536,089 of NC_092224.1, read as the reverse complement.
TGTCTGCTGCGAGGCACAAACAGTACCTGGCCAGGCCGCTCGCCTCGCTGGCACTCACCCAACTCCCACTGGTGTGTACCAGGCAGGTTAAGCTGTACTACCATGTATACCTGCCCGAGCCTGGTAGTAGTGGTAGTAATGGTGGTTTTGGTAGCAGCCTACCACCCCCTTGACGTGGCATGCAGGTTCCTCCACCCGTGATGTAACATGCAGACAAAAGGGGTGGCTATGGCGAGGGATATCGACCAGTACTGTCTCCCAGGTCACGAGGCACCCCCTCCCTCTTACCACCTCCATACCATGCCTCCTCCCCTACACACACACACACACACACACACACACACACACACACACACACACACACACACACACACACACCCACACACACACACACACACACACACACACACACACACACACACACACACACACACACCCACACACACACACACACACCCACACACACACGCACACACCCACACACACACGCACACGCGCACACGCACACACACGCACACGCGCGCACACACACACACACACACACACACACACACACACACACAGACACACACACACACACACACATACGCACACGCGCACACGCGCACACGCACACACACGCACATACATATACTCACTTGCCACCACCACCATCACCACCACCACCACCACGTCCTCCCCCTCCTCCACCAGCAGCAGTAACCCCCGCCTGCAGCAGGATTTCCAAGAAGAGCTGCCGGGCCGGAGCAACGTGAGGCGAGCCACCGCAACATGCACCAGGCCCTTGTGTCGCGTCTGCGTCACCTTTGTGCGACGCTTTGTTAGCCTCCAGCGGCTTACGGTGTGTCATGTGAGGCCAGCTGAGAGAACAAGTTTCTAAGGAGACGCAGGAGTGTAGGGAACTGTTATGTTAGTTTTAATGAGAGAGAGAGAGAGAGAGAGAGAGAGAGAGAGAGAGAGAGAGAGAGAGAGAGAGAGAGAGAGAGAGAGAGAGAGAGAGAGAGAGAGAGAGAGAGAGAGAGAGATGCTGCTAAACCAAAGCAGATGACGGTAACAACATGGCAAGGTGTGACGTTTGTTCCTGCATCACTGACGGATGGACATACGTCCGAGAGCGGTGATCATGAGGTAATATACGGTCATAATCTGTCCCTTCGTCAGAGATCAAGGAACATTATCACACCACCACCCGGCTCCGTCGTTACCATCACCTGCATTCTCTTTGTAGCAAATGTTCCCTCTACCTGTCTTTCCATGGACATGCCTATAGTGATATCTGACTCATTCGTGATTATAGTGAGACAACTGCAAACCTCTGCACATAGAGAGGTAAAGAGAATATTCCTCCTTGAATGAAAACATTCCGCATTTACGGCCAGTCCCTCTCAACCACTTCCTTCTTGCAACACACATAAACTACTTTCAGCCTCAAGGTGCAGTAAGTACTCCAGAGCTTCATAAGTATTGTTTTAAACAGCAAAATGTATAAAAGACTGGCATCATTTGTGACTGTGGTGAGACGTGTATAAAGATTAGCCAATACCGCAGCAACGAAAATCGATACTACAAGGAGAATATCGAACGTCCTAGGCAGCACAAGATGAAAACCAAATGATTTATGAAGCTAAATCCGTTCCCATCTGGCATACGCTTTATTTTCTTGGATGGTATGGCCCAAGTGGCATCCCTCACTCTACCAAGCAGAACAGAGGACAGAACACATCCACTTGTCATCTCCAGCCAAGGAACCCAGCAGCAGGACTTGCCGTGCCCGCAGTCTTACAACGTCGTTGAGACTTTATGTATGTACGAGGCTGACGTCTTGACTGCTTCAGCAAGACGGTGCGACCCTTGAACACGACGGCATGGCCCTCAACACGACGGTATGAACCCTTTCGATGGCCTACCCTATGACCTGACCCTTAAGGGCTGGGCCAAATAAAAGAAACAGATTTACTCCTGCACAGACATAACAGCATCAAACAGGTAAAGGAATCCTAAACAGAAAAAGATCAACATTCACAGATCGAGAGTCAGTAACACAAGCACATCCTCACCAAACACTCACACATGGCTGTAGAGAGAATGACGTAAAGCATCGAATAAAACTCCAATAAAAAGATATCATAGACTGAAAAAGAATTAAAGTGAAATGAGACCAAGGATGCAGGCCTGCTATGAAACCGAAGCAAGATGAGCAAGCATGCTGTAAGACTGGGAGTTAGGGAACGAAACCTGCTGTGAGCCATGAGCAAGGTAAGCAGGTTTGCTATGAGTCATGAGCAAGGTAAGCAGGTCTGCTATGAGTCATGAGCAAGGTAAGCAGGTCTGCTGTGAGACAGAAGCAAGGGACTCAGGTTTGATCTGAGACATGAATAAGTAGGTCGCTGGTCCTGGTCCTGACCACTGCACCCCCTGCATGTGACTGTTCGCCAAGAAAGTAATATGAGCCAGACGCCCGCCTGGGGTCCTTTACCGACGACACTGCCCCAGCACCATGCTCCTCCTCTGTACCCACCACCAAAAAATCCTCTCCCCTGCAACCAGCGGCACAGCCCAGCAACCAGCTCCTTCCCCACCATCCACCACCATCCTTCCCTTGCAACCAGCTCTTCCCCCACTATCCATCATCATCCTACCTCTGCAACCAGCTCTTTTCCCATCACCCATTAGTATCTTACCCGTGAAACCAGCTACACATCCCGACAACCTGTTCCGATCCTAACACCCCCAACCCATCATCATCCCTACCACTACAGCCAGCCGCACACCCCAACAACCCACCCCACCCCATCACTACCACCAACCACACACCCTGGGTTGCTGCCTTGACTGTTTCCCGATCTCCCTCCTCCTCCTACCGCCGCCAAATGGCACCCCCACTCGACTCCTGCCATACTTCCTTACCAAGAGCTTCCTGCTCGACGAACGACACCATCTTCCAGAGACCTTGAGTGACGACCACCTTCCAGAGTCCTGGGAACAGCCGTCAGGAACGACTGGTGTAGTACACCATACACCACGAACCCCTCACCGCCTGTCTCTCCCCTTCAGCACTCCAAGTGGTGTACACTCCCCACACCCCCAACTCCCACCCCTTCCCACCTACACGCACAAGCTATGAATGAAGAGTCGTTTTACCCGGCTTATCACGTTATCTAGAATTGCAACACTTTCCACACACGGGGTGGACGTGGTGTCCCTGTGACTCACGTTATATAAAAAAGATGTAAAAAAAAGAGGGAGGAGGTGGGAAGGAGGTAGGGGGAGGGAAGGAGTGAGGTAGTAGGGGAGAGGGAGGGAGTGAGGGAGGAGGGGAGAGGGAGGGAGGGAGGGTAAAGGTGGTGTTGTCACGAATGCAAGACCCGCTTGACTGGCATACTTCTAGATAATCTACTTCGACATTTTCTAATCTCATTTTTGTGTACCTTTTTATGTCATTAGTGGAACTGTCTGTTCGAGGAATATATGATTACATGCCAGAGATAGACAGTGGAGAGGTTGATGATTGGAGTAGAGAGGTGGAGGAGAACTGTGCTGCTGGAGAAGGATGGGATTGGTGACAAGAGAGAGAATTGTGGGAGGCCAAGGCTGGAGACTGGGGCGTTACGGGAAGCCGGGGTTGGTGATTGGGGAGAGAGATCTGTGGTGTTGGGGAGAGGAAGAGAGTCGGTGACTGATGAAAGAACTGTGTTGCTGGGGAGGATGGGGTTGGAGAATAGGGGAGAACTGAGGTGCTGTGTCAGGTTGGGGTTTATATCTGAGGAATTATGTTCCTGTAGCTGGCTAGAGGGAGAAAACAGTAGTTCTGGGGAAACGTATGGTTGATTATTGGGGGGGAGAGAACTGTGGTGCTGAGGGAGGATAGAGATGGATGACTAGGGGTTAGAGATCCTAGAGGAGAGTAACTATGAGACTCAGAAATTTGGGATACATACTGTCCTTACTCTGGCCCCCACACTACAACCCGGCTCCAGCCATCCCCTCCATGTAGAAACCCGACAATCACATGTTCGTCTGATGATCCCCAGCAGACTAGAGTGATAAACACCTCACCATAGCCCAAGTAGTACACATATCACCACACTGTGTGGCACACACAACAACGGTGTGGTAGTGCACGGTGGACACTTCACCACGTTGGTACGCTGACATTCATTCGTCCGTGTACTGAACACATGGAGTTCTCAGCATACTTCTGTAACATGCCTCACATTTACCTATATGTGCGTGACTATATACACTCAAGTTTGTCAAGTGCCAACACCATAGCATGAATAACTCTATACACTCAAGTTTGTCAAGTGTCCGTAATGTCTTGCCCACACCATAGCATGTATAACTCTATACACTCAAGTTTGTCAAGTGTCTGTAATGTCTTGCCCACACCATAGCATGTAGAACTCTATACACTCAAGTGTCTGTAATGTCTTGCCCACACCATAGCATGTATAACTCTATACACTCAAGTTTTGCCCACACCATAGCATGTATAACTCTATACACTCAAGTTTTGCTCACACCATAGCATGTATAACTCTATACACTCAAGGTTTTCAATTGTCTGTAATGTCTTGCCTACACCATTACATGTGTGCTCAGAGACTGAAGATCAAGTAAGTGTATAAACAAACAGGTCCCCTGTTTTGAAGTGTAAATTACTGGTGACAAATACGAAAGAGAACTTAGAAGATAAGTTGGTTGTTATGCAGACCTTCCAGCCTGTTAGAAGACTTGTCGACAAGTAGAAGTTCAAGAAAAGGAGATTCCAACTCAAAAAAACAGGTTTGGTTTACTGGAGGATGAAGCACAGGATGATCAAAGCATCATTCCCACTGGGGATTCCGTAGGTTAGGGATCAGGATCAGATGTTCTGTGTTAACGGGAAGAGAAGAAATTTGTGCTTTCCTGGTGCAAAATAGGAAGATATTCTTGAGATGTTTGTTGACATTATCTCAAACACTTCCAAGGATTCGATGTATGTTGTCCAGGTCGGGACAAACAACAGAGTCAGTGGGAGTTCAGAAGAAATTTGAGCGAAGTACAGGATCTCATCTGTATGTTTAAAGAGAGCCGGAGGAAGCTAAATATATCGGGATTGCTGCCCAGTTATGACGTAAATCTCTGTACCCTCAGTAAAATGCTCAGGATAAACAATAGAACTGAAGTTCTCTGTAGTGAGAAGGAAAACGCCGTTTGTACTGATTTATGTCATCATTTCAGCCGGGATACAAGCCACTTTCCCAGTGATAGACTCCACTTGAATGGATTTAGGAAAGCCCGTCTTGGGACAATGTTGCACGAGAATATTAGACTTTTTCAATAGACCTAAACCAGTTAGGTTCTCAGGACACGGGAAAACCGAGAGAGGGATTCAGGATGAGAAGGAACACGACAGGAGAGGTAGACCAGAGGTCAGACCAGGTGTTGTTGATGATGATGATGACGATGATTGTCGTGCTGCAGTACGACACGGGCCCTTGCCTGTAGGCGGCCCTTTCCGTGTGTCTGACTGAGGGACCGGAGTAGTGTTACTGTGTGTCTTGTGTGTATGCATAGATCCCGCACTGTGGCACAACACGCCCCCCCCCCTCCCTCCCATCCGTGTGGCCACCTCAGTGTGACACCATTTGGAGGAGCATCTTTCGAACCCTAGGGGAACCGGTTTGGACGATCTTTACACTGGTGCCTTTCTTGGCGGCAATTGGGACTTTGTGGTCGACTAGTTTTCTGTACAACTCTGCCGGCTGGCAGAGCCTGTCCGCTGACATAGCCAGAAAAAGTCCCTCCTGTGTGCATGTTGGTGTGTTAGATAGCCTAAGATCCCGCACCGCGGCAGAGAAACAGGGAGACACTACCTGCGTCCCGCCACCTCAGTGGTCCGAATGGATCTTGCCTGTCCATCTTCCCGCCCTTGTTCCAGCTTAGGGAGGAGTTCCGACACATGGTGCAGGACAGAGATATGGAAGGCAGGGAACACTGCGAAATACATCCTTTACTACTTAATTCTCAGGTAGTAGAGGTCATGTCCCAGGTAGCAGCAGGGGACGAGCCGATGTGGGGGTACATGACGGGATGCGTTAGTTTGTGCCATCGGTTGAGCACAAGACAGGTCGGGGGTGAGGCAGAACACAGCAGCCTGAGACCAAGTCACAGGTGGAGGCAGGGAACGAGGCAGGTAGCGACCAGGATGGGACAGTTCAGGTCAGGGACGAGCTCCCCACTGCCTCCGCTGTATATGTTAATCCCAACGTAAAGTCTCAGTCGTGTATTAGAATATTCTAGATGTTAACACGGTGTACACGGGACAAATTTTCGGAGCTGGAGACAACCATATTGGAATAAAGTTATCATGTAATTGGTATTATGGAATCTTGATTAGAAATTAGAAATAGATATTTCCTCGCTAAATACGCCATTCCTGGGTACAGTGTACATAACAATGAAAGGTGAAATAAAGTAAGTGGTGACGTCTTGCTCTCTGCTAAAAGTTTATCTAAATCCTGTGCTTTAGAAATGTTATTTCTGCTGATAAAATCAACTTAATTTTTGTAGAAGTTAAAGATGATGTTTTGTTAAAAAATAACAGTCGACTAGTTTATAAGCTCAAGTACAGACACCAGAAGTAGTAGACGAAAGACAATACGTTCAGATACCAGAAAGTGGCAATGAAAATGAGTTGATCATGGTAGGCGATTTTTGATATACCAATATCTAAGGGGCAGAAATCCCTCTCCAGTAGGTCGGGCCGTTGACTTGGCCTGAATCTACTTGATGATGATGATGCCCTGATACAATCTACTTGGTGATGATGATGTCCTGATACAATCTACTTGATGATGATGATGCCCTGATACAATCTACTTGATGATGATGATGCCCTGATACAATCTACTTGATGATGATGATGCCCTGATACAATCTACTTGATGATGATGATGCCCTGATACAATCTACTTGATGATGATGATGCCCTGATACAATCTACTTGATGATGATGATGCCCTGATACAATCTACTTGGTGATGATGATGTCCTGATACAATCTACTTGATGGTGATGATGTCCTGATACAATCTACTTGATGATGATGATGTCCTGATACAATCTACTTGATGATGATGATGCCTGATACAATCTACTTGATGATGATGTCCTGATACAATCTACTTGATGATGATGTCCTGATAAATATTGATTGTCGCCTGATACAATCTACTTGGTGATGATGATGTCCTGATACAATCTACTTGATGATGATGATGCCCTGATACAATCTACTTGGTGATGATGATGCCCTGATACAATCTACTTGATGGTGATGATGCCCTGATACAATCTACTTGATGATGATGATGTCCTGATACAATCTACTTGATGATGATGATGCCCTGATACAATCTACTTGGTGATGATGATGCCCTGATACAATCTACTTGATGATGATGATGCCCTGATACAATCTACTTGATGATGATGCCCTGATACAATCTACTTGATGATGATGCCCTGATACAATCTACTTGATGATGATGATGCCCTGATACAATCTACTTGATGATGATGCCCTGATACAATCTACTTGATGATGATGATGTCCTGATACAATCTACTTGATGATGATGATGTCCTGATACAATCTACTTGATGGTGATGATGCCCTGATACAATCTACTTGATGATGATGATGCCCTGATACAATCTACTTGATGATGATGATGTCCTGATACAATCTACTTGATGATGATGATGCCCTGATACAATCTACTTGATGATGATGATGCCCTGATACAATCTACTTGATGATGATGATGCCCTGATACAATCTACTTGATGATGATGATGCCCTGATACAATCTACTTGATGATGATGATGTCCTGATACAATCTACTTGATGATGATGCCCTGATACAATCTACTTGATGATGATGATGTCCTGATACAATCTACTTGATGATGATGATGCCCTGATACAATCTACTTGATGATGATGATGTCCTGATACAATCTACTTGATGATGATGATGCCCTGATACAATCTACTTGATGATGATGATGTCCTGATACAATCTACTTGATGATGATGATGCCCTGATACAATCTACTTGATGATGATGATGTCCTGATACAATCTACTTGATGATGATGATGCCCTGATACAATCTACTTGATGATGATGATGTCCTGATACAATCTACTTGATGATGATGATGTCCTGATACAATCTACTTGATGATGATGATGCCCTGATACAATCTACTTGATGATGATGATGTCCTGATACAATCTACTTGATGATGATGATGTCCTGATACAATCTACTTGATGATGATGATGCCCTGATACAATCTGCTTGATGGTGATGATGTCCTGATACAATCAACTTGATGATGATGATGTCCTGATACAATCTACTTGATGATGATGATGCCCTGATACAATTAATGGATAAACTCAACTTCGACGAGAATATATCAGATGTGATGTTGGCTGCACATAAGTTTGTTATACGTGATCACCGGCCAATTACTTTTGGGTTAACTTTTAGCATAGTCTGTAATGCTGGTCAACATGAGAGGCGCGAAGAAATACCAAAGTTTGCACTTCAAAATTTCAGAGTTTCGCTTTCCTCTTGACAGTTAATATGCTATTCAACACTTAATGGAATGAAAATAGATAAAACAGCATCACACATAAGTTTAATCCGATGATGAAAGAGGCGAAAAATGAGAGTTAAACCCTTGACTGCTCTCTTCAACAAGTCACTTGCTGGAGGAAAAGTTCCAGAGGACTGGCAGCTTGCGTATGTAACACTATTTTCAAAACAGGAAATAAATCAACGTCCGGAAATTATCGTCCAATCAGCTTAACGTCTGTAGTTGGTTAACTTATGGGCAAATCTGCTTGATTTCTCTAATAACTCAATCAATATCTATGATGAAAGTAAAACAGATGACGTCATCTGTCTAGATTTTCAAAGAGCATTTGAAAAGTTCCACAACAAAGGTTACGAACTGAAGTTACATCACATGGCGTAGATGGTATATATTTCGGTGATTAAGAAATTGATTAACTGGTCGTGAACGAAAAGTTGTGATTAATGGTCTGGCCTCAGAATGGTGAAACTTAACATCTGGTGTACCACAAGGATCAGTCTTAGGAACGGTTTTCTTTCTCATATATATCAATGACACTGATAACGGCCTGCATTGTATGGTATCGGAGTTCACAGATGATACCAACGTGGAAGACTGAACGTCTACAGCTTCATCCAGATACAGACAACCTGATGGACCAGACTCACGGGTGCCAAGTTGATTATGATATCTATAAGCGCAAAGTTTTACATGACGGCAGTAAACATGAAACGCAAGCTACAGTATGATTCTTTTGACCTGCAGAAGGTAAGAACAAAGACCTGGGTGTAATAACCTCTGGTGGTCTAAAGCCAAGTGAATGGTGTGCAGCAACAGTTAAAAAAGGTGAACACAGTTCGTGGATTTATAGTAGGGCATCGAACTTAATTCCGGGGAAATTATCTTTACTCTTTACATGACACTCGTGCGTCCCCAACATGAATATTGTGTTCAGTTTTGGCCATCCTACTTAAGGAAGGACAGAGTGGAGAAAGTACAGAGACGAGCTACCAAGATGATTACCAGAGTGGGAAACATATGTGAGCCGACTGCATCTATTTGATTTAGAAAAGAGAAGGCTGAGACGTGATCTGATACAGACGTTCATGATTATTAGACTTGGATAATCGCGATCTAACAACAAGCTACAAAATGATAGTTACATATGATGTCACTCGTCGTGATGGTTAATTACTCGTGAGCAAACGTTTTACCTCGAATGAGGCCAGTTACTTTTTCTTCGACAGGATGGCTAACATATGGAATAGTCTATCATTTACAGGAGTTGTGAATAGTGCCATAGATACGTCTAAGAATAAACTTGATAAATGATTCTCTTAAAATCCACGACTGCCATTACCTGCGCATCCTTAGCGATATAATCATTTTCATACATACTATTTCTACTTCAATCAAACTGATCTAGAGTTTCATAACTCTTCCTCTATCACACGCAGCCTCGAAGGGACCCAGTGGTTTGTTGCTGCTGGAATTCCTTGGTATACTACCTGGTGTCAACGTCTCTGAGCAGAGTTGAGTCACTGACCCGCTGGTCGACAGCTCAAGTCGTGAACTCCTCCAGAAGCAGCAGCAACAGTGTCGTCCATCCATCATGCATCAGTAATGAATGTCATATTGTAGTGGGAGGAAGGAGAGTCCCTACCTTCTGACCTACGAGTATCTGCGAGGTTATCCTGTCATATGGCAGGGCGAGAGCGGGGAGCTCACTGCTGTAGAGGGTGTTGTGAGCAAGTACTGGTCGATGGTATTATGATTATTATCAGCAACGATATGATATTATCATGACTTGAAGACAGAGGCGTCTCTTCTATATTCATTAGGGATACGATATTTGAATATCTGTGTGTGTGTGTGTGTGTGTGTGTGTGTGTGTGTGTGTGTGTGTGTGTGTGTGTGTGTGTGTGTGTGTGTGTGTGTGTGTGTGTGTGTGTGTGTGTGTGTGTGTGTGTGTGTGTGTGTGTGTGTGTGTGTGTGTGTGTGTGTGTGTGTGCGTGTGTGTGTGTGTGTGTGTGAGTGTGTGTGTGTGTGTGTGTGTGTGTAATCATCAATTGTAATAACTATCATTAGAGTATGAGAAAAGTGTTCCACACCTGTGGGACCCCAGCTCTTAAACTTCACCATTAAACAACTTATCAAACATTTAGTATTCACTATATCAGCACCACTTCCTCCATTCGTTCACCGTCCGAATTGTACATAAAGATACTCTATTTTTTTCCTAACGCGTTCCCAGCTTCGGCTCTTGGTGTGCCATCAAGTCGTTACATCTACTCTCACATCACAATACTAGGTCAACGTCCATCTTGCCGTGTTGTCACGGTGTCTTCAAGGTTAGGTTAGGTTAGGTTAGGTTAGGTTAGGTTAGGTTAGGTTAGGTTAGGTTAGGTTGAGTCCCAGCTAACTCAAGAAATATCCCGTCTCCTACCTTTAGTGGCGCCCGGAAGCATCTTACACCTTACATGTTCCATTTGCTGGTCTGGCTTTGTATTTCAACAAAACGGGACTACCGAGCTAGTCCTGCCATCCTTTACTTACAAGCATCATACACCTGCTCAAACCACAATAGATTTCTTCATGTAGTTCTCTTGCCATCTCCTGTCTGCACGATGGTTTTTGAATATAGTAATGAAAGAACGCAACAAATCTATGCCCCCTAGTCCCTGGCCCCATGGGATGCTAAGAACTTTCGAGTTCCCGCCTGACTCACAGCTAATGATAGGGAAGGTTCAGACAGTAGTAGTACCGGCTCCTCCCACTTTCCCACTCTGATAGATCTGCCTCTTTCTATTCAGAGTTGGTGTCTGTGCTTATTCCAACATCAACATACTTGTTTCACGCCTCAAGGACCTTGAGTCCCCAAACTCTGATGTTATCTGCCTCAAGGTCTGTCTCCCAACTACCACGCTTCTCTTTTGTTTCCTCTACTGCTCTCCTAATCTTTTTCTACTATTCAAACTCCTGCTATGAGGCTGTGTCATCCTCTCATCCACAAGCCGATATCATCAGCCAAGGGGATATCAACGTTCACTATAGGGAACGATTGAATTCCTCCCATACGGATGGTGGGGGAATTGAAGCCCTCTCGTTCTCCATTCTGAATGATAAAGAGCAATTTATTTCCCACCTACCCATATTCCTGACCGCTGTAACCACTCTCCTGATATTCTGGATCTGACATTAATCTTTCGCACTGTAGCTAAACAATCTCGTCCCCATTAGGTTCATCTGATCACACTGTCATAAATGTATCTATTTCAACGGCACCTCCCCCTCCAGTAGCCGCTTCTAAGCGTAAATATTGGCACCTCAATAAAGCTGAGTGAAAGAACTTGCGAAAATTATTCTCTGTTTCCTTAGGTAAGTCACTGTCTCTCATGTGGTGAAGCTTCTGTCTCTGCTAAAGGCAGTGCAGAGGTTATTGTTGCAAAAATGGAAGCATTTATCCCTTCTTCCTCCAGGATGACCTCTTCATCCAATCCATGACTCAACCGTTCCTGTTCTGAGGCCATTCAGACAAGGGATCAGGCATATCGGGCTTGGAAAAACTCTCCTCCGACTCTTACTCAGCATTTGTCACTGCCCGTAATGATAGCAAGTACGTTATCCGTGAGGTGAAGCGTTCCTTTATGCAAAGGAAGTGTAATAACCTGTCCTTGTCATACGCTGATAGGTCTTTCTGGTCTTTAGTGAAGGGCATCTCCAGCAACTTCTCTCGTTCTGACGGTACTCTAGCTGCCTCTTTGGTAAAGCAACTCTCTTTGGTTCTCGTTTCTTCCCTAACTCCAGCTTGGACAATTTTAACATTACTTCACCCCTGATGCTCCTCTTACTAATCCTATGCCTCTTCCCATAGTCTTTTTTTTCCATCTATCCGAATAGCGCTTGTTCCTCTGGACACAATCAAGGCTTACGTACCTGACGGCATCCATTCCCGTGTACTGAGAGAATGTGCCTCTGAACTTGTACCTGTGCTTGCTCGTCTATTTCGTTTTTGTTTAAAAACCAAATATTTTCCTTCTTGGAAGCATGCGTTGGTACCTCCTATTATAACCCCTCTAACTATCGTCCTGTTGCTTTGACACTACTATTTCCAAAGTCTTTGAATCCCTCCTCAGCTCCCATATCTTTCGACATATTGAATCTCACAGTCTTCTCTCTGATCACCATTAGTGCTTCCGTAAGGTGAGATCAACTGGCGATATTATTTCCTTTCTTACTGTCATCATCCCTGAAAAATTTTAGGAAATCTTGATGAGTTGCCCTAGATATATCCAAAGCTTTTGACAGGGTGTGGCATTGGGGTCTTATCTCTATCTTTTTCTGTTCTGGCTTCCCTCCCTCACTTTGCTTGCTCATATCTAGCTTCGCCTCTGGCCGATCTATCTCCGTGTTGTTGATGGATCTCTCTCTCTCTCTCTCTCTCTCTCTCTCTCTCTCTCTCTCTCTCTCTCTCTCTCTCTCTCTCTCTCTCTCTCTCTCTCTCTCTCTCTCTCTCTCTCTCTCTCTCTCTCTCTATCTATCTATCTATCAACAACGGTGTCCCTTTTGGTTCTCTCTTGTCTCCTAAATTTTTCTCCTTTTATCGACGATTTTCTTTCTTCAGCATATAACCAAATGCACTCATACGCTGACGACTCAACACTGCATTCTTCCAGATCCTTCAATTCTGCTTCTTCTCTTATTTAATCTGCATCTCTTGTCAACACAACGTCCTCAATAAATTCAGACTCGAGCAGCATATCTCAGTGAGGTAAATGAAATCTAAGTTTAATGCCTCCAAGACATAGTATCTGCTCATCTATCAATCCAAGATCCCTCTCAACTTTCCTCTTTCCTTCGACAGTTCTGTAATTCCACCTCTTAACTCACTGAACATACATGGTATTACTGTGACATCTACTCTGTCTTAAAAACCCTTCATTACGGGAATAGGTAAGTCTGCCTCTTAGAAACTGAGAGTCCTGTTCTGATATCGAAGTTTCTTTTCTTCCGAACAGCTGCTCCGTTTATACAAAGGAGTGATCCGTCCTTACTTGCAGTGGTGCTCACATCCAGGGTGGTTCTAGCTCTACATCCTTACTTGATAGAGAGTTGAGTCGAAAGCGGTCCGACTTATCAATTCTTTAAGGATAACTTCAAACTTTACCATCGTGTCCTACGCCGCAATGTTGGTTCACTTTCCTTGTTCTATAGATATAACTTTGTTTTGTTTTTTTGTTTTTTACTCCCGAGAGTTGGCTGCTTGTGTGCCCCCTACCACTAGCTACACCACACAATACTTGGCAAACTGGTGCGCCACATGAATACTTTGTTGCCATTGGCAATTCAAATGGTGGGCTGTCTTGATAACTGCTTCTTTCCCCACACGTTTAAGCTTTGTAACTCTCTACCCTCTCATGTTTTTCCGAATAACTATGACCTGGCACGTTTCAAAACGGATTTTTCACTTCGTCCAAAACACACAAACACTTTTGTCTCTTCTTTTTCCGTTTCATAATCCTCTCTATATTTCAATGAAGGCCCGTCCTTGATGTGGACTTTTGTCCATGACTGGAGCCTTCAAAGCTAAAAGATAAAACGTTTTCTCTAGTGTGGGTCTAGATATATGACGTCATCATCTTACTGAGAATGTGTGTGTGTGTGTGTGTGTGTGTGTGTGTGTGTGTGTGTGTGTGTGTGTGTGTGTGTGCGTGTCAGGGTACGAAGATAGGGTGGTGGGGCTCAGGAAGGTAACATGCAATTCCTTGTTCAATATGCACGGTGCATGCAGTCAGGGCTTCCCTCGCGTGCAGACGAATAATCTATTGAAATTTGTATGCAGTACTGCCACATGTACTGCTGGAAAAGAATAGTCATAAGACAAAGACCGGACTGAACACACACACACACACACACACACACACACACACACACACACACACACACACACACACACACAGTACTGGGTGAGTGGTATTAAAAGAGGAAGCATCGAAATGGTTCAGCTGGAGAAGAAGCTCAGTGCCCAGCGCCACAGCGGGTGGACTTGTAAGTAACGTCTCAAAATGTACCCAAGATACGATATTAAGAAGTAAATACCAAAGGAAGGACGACTGCTTCATGATTCAAGAACACTTAGAATAATGGAGGCATGTCAGGTGGAAGTTGATGTAGATCAATGCAATGTAATGCATTGCGGTGACAAGAATGTGGAATGTGAAATGTTTGGTATGCCAATATTTGAAGGGAAAGAGCAGACAAACCTTACTAAGAGTGATAATCAATAATGATCTGTAATAAGCAAAGCGAAACTTAGATACAAATAACAATGCATAGAGAAATTTAGGTTCTGTAAATGGATATATAATCTCTGAAATGGACACAACACCCACTCTCTAAACTGCCTTAGTCTGACCAGATTTAGGATAAGCTGTTTAGTTCTGATCAACAAACTTTGTCAGATACGAAGAAAAACAAAAACGAAAACAAAGAAGAGCAACAAAACGAATTCTGTCACTCTGCTAAAAATCAAATGAAGAATACATTAGAAAAATTTATTTTCTCGAAAAAAGTGCAGACTTCAGATAAGTCTCACAAAAGTTTTATGAATATCAAATAATTTCGATGATAAATTTCACCACCATATCTTCACATCAGACAGAGCTACACTGACCAGAGATGACGGTATGAAGTGAGGAGGTAGAAGACGTACACAACACTATCGTGGAGACAAAGTCTCTTCATCAGTAAGGTTATAGAAGTGTAAACTGCCACAAGATACAATGAAGTGATGACATTTAAATGATGACAAGACAAATACTTTAATGATACTGATCATCAGTGAACTAAGAACGTATGGTCATGACAAGCCAATTAAGAAACAACACAATTATAAGCACATATTTCGACTATTGTCACGCAGAGTAGCTGTTCAGGTCCATCTTCTACTAAGTACACAACGGCGGTAATTTGCTCAGAATTTGTTTTCTATTCAACTTTCCTTTTGAAACTTCTTTATCAACAGATTGTCTTTGTCCTCCCAGCTACTTCCCGGACAGTTAACATGCCGGACGGGTGTCCCCGTTTCCATCTAAACGGGTTAAGATCTTAGGATACTCAAGCGTCCTTGATCAGATATTCTCCTCGTGAATAATAAGCATCCCAAACCGTCAGTAAACCTGTACCTGTCACCCACCCCATCATGACACAAGGAAGGAACTACCATAAGGAAACCTTAACCTAGACAAACAATGAACAAGAGTTAGGTCAGGAAGAACCTATTATAGGAACCTTTAGTTCGCACAGACACTGACAGCTGAGCTGGGAAGTAAAGCTGTATCACCAACTGAAGGTCTGCATGTGCACCTGACGTAAACAAAATGATGACTGGGGTCAGAGGTGGGAGATCGATCTTGACATCGACAACTGCAAAATGTATTACACATCGGAAGTGAAAATGAAAAGTCGCGTTACGGTACGACCCGTTAAGCTATATGTCTTTAATGATGCTAACGTCTTAGGTATAATGATGTAAGAAGACCAAGGCAGACGTGCGGAGAAACACTGAACAAAAATCAATCTTCGTTGGTAGAAAACATTCAGGATCAGTCATACGAAACTAATCCTTTATTCTTCACAGTTCATGATGCCTCCTCACCTTGAATGATGAGTTGTTTTGGTCACCCCACCTGACGATATGTGATGGACTGAGGGTGGTGTTGGAGTAAGTGTGATGGAGTGAGGATAGTGATGGAGAGAGGGTGGTGATGGAGCAATGGTAGTGATGAGCAACGGTTTTGATACAGTGAGAGTGGTGATGAAAAGACGGTTGTGATGATGGAGTGAAGGTGGTGATAGAGTGAGGGTGGTGATGGAGTGAGGATAGAGATGTAGCGACACTGGTGATATCGTCATTTGTAACAATTTTCAGAGCATCGATCAATAAAAGTAGCGTTGGAATAACTGGTTATCAACCACACTGCGCGATACACGTCGGCGATAAGTGTTATGATAACACGAGGGATACAATATCGCGGGTGAACGTTACCAATGCGAATCAAGCGAAGACTTTTTCGTCAACAGGTTTGTTAACATGTGGAATGATTGACTAGTTAGAGTAGTTGAAGGCAACACCATAAATAGGTTTCAAAGTAAAGTTGGAAAATACTTGGCTTCAAGTCCAAGGCTGACAAGTTGCCTATGATTCCTGGAATAATGTTAACATTTTGATATTGTGCACTGCAGGCGGTACGGCCCCATCTTGGTTGTTGTGTAGCATCGCCGTAATGTCGTCTCTCATACCAGTCGGTAAACTGTGGGAGTGTCCGGTGATGTGATGATGAGGTCCTTATTCACAGTGAAAATTTGACTGGTCTTGCCGGTCATTACTGAAAATGAAAATGAAAAAAAAAAATGTAAACGATGATTTAGCCGTAAAATTCACGACGAAACAGAAGCTAGATTTTTTTTATAACCCCGGAGGAGTATATGTGTGTTAAGCTAAGCAGCGCTATGTCAGTCACTGTAGAGATGATCTTTATCATCTTGAATGTCTTACAAATATGATAAAGAGAAACGTTTAATCTCCATAAGCTTATCCAACACAGACAACAGAACTTGATGGTGGTGACTTAAGCTGTGATGCCTCGTGTGTTGGGGCAGCATCTAGCATCATTAACAGTACACCACACTGAACTGATACATACTTGGTGGAATTATGTACATGTATCATGAGACGTGTCGAGATGCAGTAAGTGTGTCACTAATGATAAAAACCTAACACACACACACACACACACACAGACACACACACACACACACACACACACACACACACACACACACTCTGTTTAAATCATTATGAAATGATAGTGAAATGTCTTCGGATTTATAAAGTCAGATATGTGGGGTCCAAGGAGTGTTCCGGAGGTTCAGGAAGCCAAGGGGGACAAATCTACCATACGTCAATAAGGTCATGAAGTCAGACCATCATGAGGCGCGTCAGTAACACAAGTGCGCCTTCACCGTGAGGTCAACCTATGAGGCAGATCAGGTTATTCATCTACGAGCGAGAGGAGCGAGGCAACAATACTGCCTCACATGACACGCTAACACACTGGATAAGGGTATTACTCTCTCCAATATCAGAATTACCACATTCCTTGTTTTTATATTAGCTAGACCTCCGCCTGGTGGGGACGCAAGTCACACAGTCAACCTACAGCTAATCATGCTTCGCCACAACTGACCGACATATTACTGTTGTCAGACACGTGGAAAGGTTCTCAAAGAAGAATGCAACAGAGTTTCGAGAGAGGAAGGTAACGGAAACACTGTGGGGAAGATCAGAGAAAAACATAAGGAACTACGTACATAGCCAGGTTAAGACCCATCAATTGCCAGGGTCATTCTGGCTACCAATGTCAAGCGACATTCACCTCGCGAAAAAACCTGAACACCTTCGAGTGTTAAGGATAATTCTAAGACGACACACACTCTCAGTCTGAGCGTGGCCCATGTCGGTATGACCCAAGTTCTCAGAGAATGTTACAGAAGACACAGCAAGGCTCCCACTGGTGAAGCATTAGGGGTTATGTACACAGGATCAGGAAGGAGACCGTGTCAAGGTGAGAGAGGAGTCGCCACACGACCCAGTGTTCACCTGGATGATACCAGACGTGTGGACCCCAGCAACACAGTGGTAAACATTCACAGAAGGAAGTAAAGAGAAAACAGAAATTTATAATAGTGACCCCAAGAATGTAAAGCTCTCTTCTTATGAGCACAATTAGATAATTACACACACACACACACACACACACACACACACACACACACACACACAGTACTGACATTTCATCTCTGCCCACAACCCAGACACCTCCAGTGAGTGTCTTCCTATATCAGTATTCCTACCTTCAATAAGAACTGGGATTCATAATGATAATCATCATTATCATTGTTGTTGTTATTATTATTATTATTATTATTATTATTATTATTATTATTATTATTATTATTATTATTATTATTATTATTATCATTATTATTATTATTACTATTATTGTTATTATTATCATTATCATTATTATCATTATTTCTATTATTGTCATTATCATTATTATTACAGTAATAATAATGAAAATAATGATAATGATAATAATGATAGTGGTAATAATAATAATAATAATAATAATAATAATGATAATAATGGTAATAATAATAACAGTAATGATAATGATAATAATGATAGTGGTAATAATAATAATAATAATAATAATAATAATGATAATAATGGTAATGATAATAACAGTAATGATGATGATAATAATGATAGTGGTAATAATAATAATAATAATAATAATAATAATGATAATAATGGTAATAATAATAACAGTAATGATGATGATGATAATGATGCTAATAGCCTGCGGATCATTTGTCTTAATCCTCGGCTACCCTACCCGCTAGATGAATCACTCCCGTCCAGTTCCCTCTACTGTGCTGATGGCAACAGAGAATTATGCAACAGGAATGCAGAACTACCCTCGAGAAAAAAGAAGCCATTTGCAATCATTAACTATGCTAAGTGGCGTGTACCCACCGACCGTCGACGCTTATGAATCATTAACAACCTAACCCTTCATCGGCCTTTCGTCCCAGCGCCACTAACGCCAACTGGACGACTTTAACTACTTGTACCTGTAACAAACATCCTGGTAGTACAACTACTGGACCGGTTTTTTGCCCATGTTATGACCTCGTGTAATCATTTCACTGAGATTTAAATGGTGGCTCAGTTTATGATGATTGCTTATTCGTGTATGATTATCTCTGGAGACCTACACATTATTGTTGTCTGAACTAAGTCGTTGCGCTTGTGCATACATACATAGCAGAACAGAAAGATTTGCATGTGGCATCTATGGATCTGGAAAAAGCGTATGAGGGTTCATAAAGATGCACTATGGAAGGCGTTACGAATATAATATGGTGAGGGAGGAAAGCTACTTGAATCAGTGAGGAGTTTTGATCAAGCACTTAAGGCGTGTGTGTCGAGTAGGAACAGAAAAGGCTGAGTGATTTCAAGTGAAAATGGGAATGTTCCTGGAGTGTTTGATGTCACCATGGCTGTCTAACCTGTCTATGGATGGGATGGTGAGGGAGGTGAATGCGAGGGTCTTGTGGATAGGGAGATGGTAGGGAGAAGGGCCTAGAAGAGTCAGCCTGTGTGTGTGACAGATTTGAGGGAGAACCTGCAGAAGCTGGTGTCTGACTCTGGAAAATGTGTGAAAGGAAAACGTTCAGATTTAATGTGAATAAAAGTAATATTATTAGGTATACCAGGGAGATTGACAGGTTGGTTGGAGTGTGAGTTTGAACGGAGTTAACCTGAAGGATTTAAGATCCTGGGAGCATTAAGGAGTGTGTGAAAAGGAAGGTCAAAGATGGATATGACTGATGGTTCAGTTGTCCTAGAGGTTATGTATGCATACGAGGCGTGTGTCCTAGATAAAAAGATATATGTACTGAGTGAGGTGGATGTGTTGGAAATGAAATGTTTAAGGACAATGTATCGTACGACGAGGGTTGATCGAAAAAGAAATGATACAATACGAAAGAGGTGCTTTATAAGAGTGCTGAAGTGTTAAGATGGCTTGGACATAAGGAGAGGATGAGTGAAGAGAGTGGACTAAAGGGGTGCACATCGTGGAAGTGGAAGGAAAAAAATAAATGGGGAAGGATGGAGTGAAAGATGTTCGAGCGGATGGGGCGTGAGCATGCAGGAGAGTGTGAGGCCCGCGCCCCAGCGAGTTGGAATGAGGTGTTATCCAAGGGGCGATGTGCCGGCAGTGGGCTGAACTAGGGCATATGAAGTGGAAAAGTCCGTGGTGTATGGCTGAAGATAGGAGGGCTCTGGTCTTGATGCTACCTGACTGTATAGGAAACGCCATACACACACACACACACACACACACATATATATATATATATATATATATATATATATATATATATATATATATATATATATATATATATATATATATATATATATATATATATATATATATATATATATATATATATATATATATATTTCTTTTTTATTATACTCTGTCGCTGTCTCCCGTGTCAGCGAGGTAGCGCAAGGAAACAGACGAAAGAATGTCCCAACCCGTCCATACACATATGCATATACACAAACGCCCACATACGCACTATACATACGTATACATTTCAACGTATACATTCATATACATACACAGACATATACATATATACACATGTACATATTCATACTTGCTGCCTTCAGCCATTCTCGTCGCCACCCCGCCACACATGAAATGGCACCCCCCTCCCCCCGCGCCCGTGCCACATTCGTTCACACTCACTCTCTAGCTGTCATGTGTAATGCATCGAAACCAAAGCTCCCCTTCCACATCCAGGCCCCACAAAACTTTCCATGGTTTACCCAAGACGTTTCACATGCCCTGGTTCAATCCATTGACAGCACATCGACCCCGGTATACCACATGGTTCTAATTCACTCTATTCATTGCACGCCTCTCACCCTCCTGTATGTTCAGGCCCCAATCGCTCAAAATCTTTTTCACTCCATCCTTTCACCTCCAATTTGGTCTCCCACCTCTCCTCGTTCCCTCCACCTCTAACACATATATCATCTTTGTCAATCTTTCTTCACTCATTCTCTCCGTGTGACCAAACCATTTCAATACACCCTCTTCTATATCCGTATTTCTTGTGCATTGAGGAAGGCGATCAAGATGCAGGAGCGTTGCGCTGACACCCCCCCCCCCCCCCGTCTCTCTCTTTTGTATTTCATTACTTCAGTTTCTGAAAAACGGAGCAAAAGAATGATCCATGTGAGGAGTGCTCATCCTCCTCGAAGGTGCACGTGCACGAAAGAGAGAATCTTGGATGTGAACGTGTTGAAAGGGCCAGCTGATGGGATGTCACCATTACACTGTGAAGGCAGGGAAGAGATTTTCGGAAAAGAGGGAACCAAATGAGCGAGAAGAGGGTGTTAAAGTAAGAGTGATTTTAGAAAACTGGCTTGCGTGAAGAAATACAAGGAAATTAGATGAGGTATGTCAAGATGTGAGTGTAATGAAGCTAGGGGAAAGGGTGAGGAATGAGAGGCATTTAGTGAAGCAGTTCTGACTTATGCGAGAAAAGTGTATGACGTGCGCAAGATGAGGACCGGGCAGATTAGAAAGTGTAGTAAATGGTGGAATGACGACGTAAAGTTGCCAGTGAAAGAGAAATGAGAGGTGTATGGGCGGTACTTACAGGAAAGAAGTGCAAAGCACTAGAAGTTGTACAAGAGGAAACGGCAGGAAGTCAAGATGAAGGTGCAGGAGTTGAAAAAGAGGACAAATGAAAGCTGGGATGAACATTTATCAATAAACTCCAGGGAGAATAATATGTTTTGGAAGAAGGCTAATAGAGTGAGAAAAACAAAAGAAAAATGGGAACATCGGTAAAGTAGGCAAATGGGGAAATGGTAACAGATGGTGATAGGATAAGTTGGAAATGAAGTGAGTATTTTGAAGGACTATTGAATGTGTTTGACGATAAAGCGGCATTATGTAGGGTACTTAGATAGGGGAGATGTACTAAACGAGAGTCATGGACACGTATGGTGAAGAGGGTAGAGGTGGTGAAAACTTTGCGTTAGACGAAATATTGCAAGGTTGCTGGAGGAAGATGGTATTTCAGTTGAATTTCTTGAGGAAGAGGATGATTTGTGTTGTTTTGAATTGGTTAGTTATGAATGAATTTGAATGTATGTATGGATCAGGCTGAGGTGCCTGAGGATTGACGAAACTTATGTAATATAAAATACCGTGTGTTCGAACTACAGAGGTATAAGTTTGTTGAGTGCACCTGGTAAGTTGTAAGGACAGTGGTGACTGAAAGGGTGAAGGCATGTACAGACTAGGGAGGAGCATTGTAGTTTTAAGAGTGGAAGAAGATGTGCAGATCAGAAGAGTGCATGTGAGAGACACTTAGAGAAAAGTGAGGATTTTTGTGTGGCGTTTATGGATATGAAGAAAGCATAGGATCAGACTGATAGAGACGCCTTGTAGCGCCACATAGGCCAAAGGTGTTGCTTTATTGATGACTGACTCGGGTGAAAGCATTTTTGTGAAGTCAGCGAAGGTGAGATCCACAGAGGTCATGCGTCTCTCTACATGGACATGACAAATGATAAGAGACCTAATGGTCAGTAACGAGGTTATCTTCTTTATACATAAAGTTCCAGAAGCTGAGCAGGCAAGCAATTGGTGTAAGAGGAGTTATCCATATCACCAAACTGTTGAGGGTCTCTCGAACATTGGGGGGGGGGGGGGAGACTTTCTTTAAGCTACCAAGACTTCCATAAAGAAAGCTGGAAACCGGATGATGGCAATGTGTCGTACCTCACTAAAAGACAGGGCGCTTATTAACTTCGGTAGGGACGAAAAATGTGAAGTTATCTGACCAGTTTCGTCTTAACTGGTGGTGGGAGGCAGTGGTGACGAAGTAGGGGGGGGGGTGTTAACACAGATTTCTCTAGTTTCATTGATAAGTCCTAATGTGCAGCAGAGCTACAGTAGGTGCAGTAGAGCTACAGTAGGTGCAGTAGAGCTACAGTAGGTGCAGTAGAGCTACAGTAGGTGCAGCAGAGCTACAGTAGGTGCAGTAGAGCTACAGTAGGTGCAGTAGAGCTACAGTAGGTGCAGTAGAGCTACAGTAGGTGCAGTAGAGCTACAGTAGGTGCAGTAGAGCTACAGTAGGTGCAGTAGAGCTACAGTAGGTGCAGCAGAGCTACAGTAGGTGCAGTAGAGCTACAGTAGGTGCAGTAGAGCTACAGTAGGTGCAGTAGAGCTACAGTAGGTGCAACAGAGCTACAGTAGGTGCAACAGAGCTACGGTAGGTGCAGCAGTGCTACATTAGGTGCGGTTGACCTTAAAGTTTGTAGGCGTATGGTGACTTCGAATCCATTCTCTGATTTGGGGATGTTGAAGCTGGTGTCAAGGTGAGATGTGTCCTGGAAGATGATGGCAGTGATGATTGACGCCGGGAGAGGAGACAGTGTGCTCGTTTAATTATGTTTCCTACACCACTGGTGGATGCTGGACTGTTCTAAGTCAGTAGGGTAAAATGATTTCTTCGTAATCTGTATTCCATAAATCGTTTTGTTACGGAGAGTCTTATAAATGTTAGCGCTGTTGTGGTGAACGACCTGATATCGCTGTGTGAGAGAGAGAGAGAGAGAGAGAGAGAGAGAGAGAGAGAGAGAGAGAGAGAGAGAGAGAGAGAGAGAGAGAGAGAGAGAGAGACTACATTACTATTTGTGTGTTACGGAGAGAGAGAGTTTTACACTCGTATCTCTAAACCTCGCAATGGACAACCCAACAATAATCTGACATGAGTATAATGTGTTGACTTCTTTTACGTCTTTAAAAGGAGACTCACCTTTCCCTCTACCGTCACACAACCATCCTAGACTGATCGGTAACGGAGCACCTGGGTTAGGCCCGAGGATTTCCCAACCGCATACTTACTTCTCTTCTACTTTTAAGATATTCTACCAGATGCCCCTGCCATGGACTTCAGCTCCTAACACCCGTTCCTGCTAGTCATTACCTGCAACAAACCCTGCCATAGTTTTGGATAATGTATGCCGCAGTCAGCGGTCACTGAACTGTGCACATCAAGTTCATGCTGTGAGCGGTAGCTGGAAAGGATTACAGAGGTCACAAAGGGTAAATAACCATTCCATGAATTATTGTTTAGTTCATCAAAGAAGATTACCATCTTGATATAGCAAATCTACCGACTACAAGCAAAATATGGATCAATTTTAGATTTCATGTATCTTGTTGTTAACCATAAGATGTTATGTCATTTCTTGCAGAGTTTGTTTGGATCTATCCATATAAGTCTCTACTGTTTCACAGTCTAGGACATAACGTTCCACTGTGTGTCCATTTCTCTAGCCGCAAACTTTACAGTTCACATTACTGACATCTCTAGGTAGACTTAAGCTCCAATGAAACCTATAGCCTAGCACAATCCAGCATTACATCGTCTTAAAATCTGCTGATCTTATTTCTTTCTCCATACATGTTTTACTTTACACATTTCAGTATGATGGAAAATGTTTCTACTTGTGCTTATCTGAACTTGTCTCTTTGTTGTCAGTTCCTTCCTCCTTACAGTTCTAAGACTTGTAACTGACAGCCGAATATTGTTTTCAACAGATTCTTTACTCATAAAAAATTTGAATCGCTGAATCCCGTCCCTCCACTCAAGAACCCTCCAGCAGACCCCTCCCACAGTCTTCACCTCCTACAACGCCGGCCCTCCACCCAACAATCAATTAATATATTCATAGGTAACGTTATCACCAGCCACATCCCAACTCACTTTCCCTCACACTTCACAACACATAAACAAAATACCTGCTACTTTCTGACTGGGAAGTTGGTACTTCTTTGTGCCCGTGATCGGTGATAGATGAAACTGTTTAATGCAGCGTCTAGCATCCGTAGATAGACCCATTTAAGTCCTGAAGGTCAATATTCTGATCCATCAGCATCCTGACATGACCCTTGAAAACAATCCTTGGACTTTGACCTGACTCCGTATGGGACAAGACCAAGGTCAGACCATCACCCCTAAGAGTCGTACCGCCGTATTCAGAGATCGTACCTTCAAGCTTAAGGGTCGTACCTTCATGCTCAAGGGTCGTACCTTCATGCTCAAGGGTAGTACCGTCATGCTCAAGGGTAGTACCGTCATGCTCAAGGGTTGTACCGTCGTGCTCACTGGTCGTACCTTCATGCTCAAGGGTCGTACCTTCATGCTCAAGGGTTGTACCGTCATGCTCAAGGGTTGTACCGTCGTGCTCACTGGTCGTACCTTCATGCTCAAGGGTCGTACCTTCATGCTCAAGGGTTGTACCTTCATGCTCAAGGGTAGTACCGTCATGCTCAAGGGTTGTACCGTCATGCTCAAGGGTTGTACCGTCGTGCTCACTGGTCGTACCTTCATGCTCAAGGGTCGTACCTTCATGCTCAAGGGTCGTACCTTCATGCTCAAGGGTAGTACCGTCATGCTCAAGGGTAGTACCATCATGCTCAAGGGTTGTACCGTCGTGCTCACTGGTCGTACCTTCATGCTCAAGGGTTGTACCGTCGTGTTCACAGGTAGTGCCTTCATGCTCAAGGGTTGTACCGTCGTGTTCACAGGTAGTACCTTCATGCTCAAGGGTTGTACCGTCGTGTTCACAGGTAGTACCGTCGTGCTCAAGGGTTGTACCATCGTGCTCACAGGTAGTGCCTTCATGCTCAAGGGTTGTACCGTCGTGTTCACAGGTAGTACCGTCATGCTCAAGGGTTGTACCGTCGTGCTCACAGGTAGTACCGTCGTGCTCAAGGGTTGTACCATCATGCACAAGGATCGTACCAACGTGCTCAAGGGTTGTACCGTCGTGTTCGAAGGTTGTACCTTCCCGTTCAATGTTTGTTTCGTCGTGTTCAAGGATTATATTAGTTGTATTCAAGGATTGTACCGTCATGCTCAGGGATGTGTCGTCGCGTTCAAGGGGAGTACCGTCGTGTTCAAAGGTTGCTCCGACGTGTTCAAGGGTTGTTCCGTCGTGTTCAAGGGTGTGCCGTCGTGTTCAAGGGTGTGCCGTCGTGTTCAAGGGTTCTACCGTCGTGTTCAAGAGTGCGTCATCGTGTTCAAGGGTTGTACTGTCGTGTTCAAGAGTGTACTGTCGTGTTCAATGGTTGTACCGTCGTGTTCAAGAATGCACCGTCGTGTTCAAGGGTTGGTCCGTCGTGTTCAGTGGTTGTAACGTCCTGTTCAAGAGTGTGCCGTCGTGTTCAATAGCTGTACCGTCGTGTTCAAGAGTTGTATTGTCGTGTTCAAGAATGCACCGTCGTGTTCATGGGTTGTACCGTCGTGTTCAAGAATGTACCGTCGTGTTCAGTGGCTGTACCGTCGTGTTCAAGAGTGTGCCGTCGTGTTCAATGGCTGTACCGTCGTGTTCAAGAGTTGTACCGTCGTGTTCGAGAATGTACCGTCGTGTTCATGGGTTGTACAGTCGTGTTCAAAGGCTGTAGCGTTGTGTTCAAGGATTGTACAGACATGCTCAAGAGGTTAGATATGAACACCGAATAAGTGAAACACAAAGAAAAAGGAATGATATCACTGTAATGCACGTTGATATGTGCAGCACTGACACACGCATGACCATCTCCCTCACCAACCCCACTACCCCACCACCATCACCATCACTATCACCACCACCCAACCACCACCATCACCATCACCACCACCCCATCACCACCATCACCATCACCACCACCCCATCACCACCATCACCATCACCATCACCTCACCACCGCCTCCACCATCATCCCCACCACCTCACCACCGCCTCCATCATCATTCCCACCACCTCACCACCGCCTCCACCATCATCACCACCACCCACCACCACCACCATCACCACTATCACCACTAACACAGCCATCACCACCACCCAACCACCACCTCCACCATCACCACCACCCCACCATCCCCACCACCATCACCACCACCCCACCACCACCACCACCATCACCACCACCCCACCACCACCACCACCATCACCACCACCCCACCACCACCACCACCATCACCACCACCCCACCACCACCACCACCATCACCACCACACCACCACCACTACCACCACCACCATCACCACCATCACCACTACCACAACCAGCACCACCACCCCACCACCACCGTCACCACCACCACCACCGCCGCCACCATCACCACCAAACTTGCCTGATAGTTCCTTAATACAACTAGTGGCTAAACCTACGTACGACAACTAGTGGCTAAACCTACGTACGACAACTAGTGGCTAAACCTACGTACGACAACTAGTGGCTAAACCTACGTACGACAACTAGTGGCTAAACCTACGTACGACAGGAATATGTTACCTTTGGTTCTAATAACAAATGAGGATCTCGTTAACACTGCTGAGGTCGGAGAATAGTTTGGTACAGGTGATCACCGGTGAATTACCTCTGAGTTAACTGTCAACATTACCTGTAACGCTGAGTCGTAAAAAAAAAAAAAATACCAAATTTCAGACTTGCAAACTTAGAAAATCTTTGTATTGTTGCAGGGGGGGAATACGTGGGATGATATCATGAAAGAACGTGATCTGGGCGTTGCTTGAGAGAGCTTCAGCAGTGAAGGGAATGTTTGTGCCAACCCGCAGTACACGGTTTTTTCCCAGTGCGAAGCCAAAATGGTGAAAAGATGACATAAGAGAAAAGATATGTCTAAGAAAGCAGCACATAGGAAACTCACAGTGGCCAATAACCAACTTGATAGAGGAAGTTATGTAATCCTGCGCAAACTAAACAAGCGTCAGTATGACGCGCACGTTGCTGAAACAGCCAAAGAACCCAAATGTGTGCTGAAAGCAAGAGTCATCACCCAGTCAGCTGGTCCTTTGTTAACAGAAAATGGTGATTTGGTTTACAACAACGAACACATGACAAAGATTTTCAATGGTTTTTTCTCGTCTGTATCTACAGCTGGAGATACAGCACACATCACGAATCCATTTTGCGACACAGGGATGTAAGAGATAAAGATAGGTTTCAGCAACAAATGAAAAGAAAGTACGTTAAAAAAGTAGACCCAGGTAAGGTTGAATTGAGAACAATGTAGACCCAGGTAAAGTTTAATTGAGAACAATGAAAGAGGCGAAAAATGAGACGGTTAAAGCCTTGACCTCTCTCTTGCGGCGGGGAAAGTACCAGAGGAC
The DNA here is from genome assembly GCF_036320965.1 of Panulirus ornatus. NCBI lineage: Eukaryota > Metazoa > Arthropoda > Malacostraca > Decapoda > Palinuridae > Panulirus > Panulirus ornatus. Next base: position 2,507,595 of record NC_092224.1, on the reverse strand, counting down.
TGCAAGTTTGCTTATGTAACGTCCGTTATCAAAAAAGATGATAAGTCACTGCCTGAAAATTATCGTCCAGTCAGCTTAACGTCTGTTGTTGGTAAACTTATGAAGACCATCATTTGGGATAACACTGTAAACTATGTAGGGAACCATCACTTAATGAATGACTCTCAACATGGTTTTCGACGCAATCGTTCATGTCTGACAAATATGCTTGATTTTTTTTAGTGATATAATCAACATGTGTGATGAAAGCAAAGAAGTTGATGTCATTTATTTAGGCTTCCAAAAAGCACTCGATAATGTTCCATTACAATCAAAGGTTACGAAATAAAGTTAAGTCACATGGTACAGATGGCGTCGTACTTCGAAGTTAAGAAATTTGCTAACTGGCCGTGAACAAAAGGTGTGATCAATTCACTGGTCAGTAACTGATTTTCATCACATATGGCGTGTGGTGTACTTGATGTACGTTCCGACGATGATTTCGAGAATACAATCCGTTTACTTGTATAACGTCGACTTTTCATAATGAGATGAAAGTTATATTATTGCGTCTGGCCCCAGTGGCCTTCGTTGCTAACAGCAATCTCCGGAGTGGAGGTGTCATAAGTGTTTAAGTATGTGCGTCTTGAGACCCAGTAAACATCGTGTCTTGTGTCGGTGAGGACCAGCGTTATGTGGAGTTGGACTGGCCTCAACGAAGATCATATGAGCCAGGAATTTCGAGTGTCCAGGATAATCCTCAGGGTGATCCACAAAATCTTCTTCTTCTCCCTCTCCACATAATGCTTGGTCCCATGAGGCAATTTGTAAAAGCATTAGTCAAGAGAAACTCCAAAGGATTCGAGTATGTGGTGGGGAAAATTTCCGAAGATCACTGAGGGGTCAAGTTGAAATAAGGCATCATCGTCGGTACGAAGGTAAAGGAACTCCCGACAGACCACAAGTTTAGCACACATCTTGACGTGGAGCTGGAGGCCTGGAACTCTTTCGGTTGGATACTTGAAAATTTCTTGGGAAACATTTGATCTCTGGATTTTGAAGGCGGCATGAAAAAACTTCTGAAATCCTATGCTGCCATGGGATGTAGGAGGTCGCTCAAGGTGCATTTCCTCCATTCCCATCTGGACGTTTTTACGAAGAACCTTGGAGCAGTGTCTAACGATCAAGGAAAGCGCTTCCATCAGGACATCAGCGCGATGGAGCATCGTTACCAGGGTTTCTGGGATGAAGGAAAGCTTGCAGATTACTGGACGACCCTGAGTCAGTGCACCATAGGAGATCCAAAGCTCAGCGCTTTAGCTTGTGACGATCGCCGCCATAGAAGGTTAAAAGCTCAACGATTTAAGCTTGTCCTTCTGGATGATATCTTCTCTATATACCTTCTACCCAGAAATACTGAATTTCTGCAATAAAAAGTTTAAACTGGTACAAATCTTATCACTTTACCTTCGCGCATGCATCATGTAGCTGCAGTTGATGTGAAAAAGTATGTATCCGTTGAAAGAGAATGAGACATGTTGTACTGAAACGAACTGAAAATTCGTAATCTGCATCATGAATAGGTCTAGACAAGTTACACTACATCCTTGGCGAGAGAAAAAGTTCAATTTTGTTGACGTAAGTTGTCAAGCCTTAGAATGGTTAAACATAACAAGTGGTGTATCACAGGGATCACTCTTAGGACCTGTTCTCTTCTCACATACATTAATGATAACTGATAATGGGCTGCATTGTATGGTATCAAAATTCGCAGACTATACCAAGTTGGGAAACAAACTAATGGTCTGGGAAAATCAAATCTGATATCGATAAATGCAAAGTTTTGCATGTTGGTAGTAAAAATGAAATGGCAAGCTGCAGTATGAATACATATTAACTGAAAAAAAAATGAGAGAGACTTGGGTGTAATTATTCCGGTGACCTAAAACCGAGTAAACAGTGCACAGAAGCAGTTCAAAAGTCGAACAAATTTCTTGATAGCACTATCGAATTTACGTCCAAGGAAAGTATCCTTATTCTTTACAAGTCACTTTTGCGTCCCCATCTTGAACATTGTGTTCACAGTAGTTTATCCTCCTTGACGGAATAGAGAATGGAGAGACGAGCTACCATGATGGTTCCCGGACTGATGAACAAATCCTGAGAACCGATAAAACGACTTAAGGTTAAGACGTGATCTGATACAGACATTCAGAATTATCAAGACTTCGACAACCTCCATCTAACGACTTACACAGAGACAGATTCGTGTGATTTCACTCGTAGTAATGTTTACAATCTCGTGGGCAAACGTTTGATCTCGAACGAGGCGAAATACTCTTTCCTCAACAGGATTGCCAACATATGGAATGATTTACCCCATTAGACTGGTTGAAAAACACCTATTGAATATTTCGCTTCCTTAGCTACATGAAAAAAAGAATATGTATATATATATATATATATATATATATATATATATATATATATATATATATATATATATATATATATATATATATATATATATATATATGATTTCAATATGTACGTATTTCAACCCTTACCACATTGATCTATGATTTGCATATCTCTTCCACAATCACAAACATTTTCGAAGGGACTCAGTTGTAGCTGCCATTTGAATTCCTTTGTATTCCTTTCACCGTCACCACTACTACTACCACCACCACCACCACCACCACAAGTACTAGAACTGCAGGTGTCACAAGCTGGTGTTTAGGGGTCCAGACGCACCACTGACACCTTTCATCAACATCATTGACACCAGCCGTCAGCAGTCATTCAATTTGTCTACTTATTTTTTCAACAGATGTCCTAAAAACCCAACCTTGTATGATATTTTACATACACCTACCGACGCTAGACGACAGCTGATGCAAGGCCAGGAGAGAAACGTAGCAAATGTTGATACTGTGCCAAGATGGAGAACTGTAACGAGAGCTTACCGTACCAACAGCTCATGTTGTACCAAGATCCAGTATGTACCAAGAGTTGGTATCAATATACTGTGCTAAGAGCTAGTACTGCACCAAGAGTCGGTTCTGTGCCAAGTTCCAGTACTGTACTATGGGTTGGTACTGTACCAAGAGTTCGTATTGTAACAACTTCTAGTACTGCAGCAAAAGCTGGTACTGTATCAAGGTCCAGCACTGTACCAAGAGCCAGTACTGTATCAATAGCCAATACTGCACCAAGAGCTCCTAATGTATCAAGAACACGTACTGTACCAAGAGCCAGTACTGTACCAAGACCCAGCACTGTATCAAGATCCAGAACTGTACCAAGAGCTCATTCTATATCAAGAGCTTGATTGCACCAAAAGCCAGTGCTGTATCAAGAACCAGAACTGTACTAGGAATATGTACTGTACCACGCCAGTACTGTACCAAGCCAGTACTGTATCAAAAGTCAATGCTGTACAGATAGCCAGTACTGCATCAAGAGCCGGTATTGTACCAAGAGCTCTTACTGCATCAGGACCTCGTAATGTGCCAACAGCTAGTGCTGTATCAATAGCACGCTCTGTACCTAGAGCCGGTGCTGTACCAAGAGACAAAGCTGTATCAAGAGACAGTGCTATTGAAAAATTCAATACTGTAGCAAGAGCTATAACTGTACCAAGAGTCAGCACTGTATCAAGAGCACATAATGTACAAAGAAGCAATACAATACAAAGAGCCAATACTGTATCATGAGCTCCTTCTCTATCAAGAGCTCGCACAGTACCAAGAGTTTGCACTGCACTAAGTGCCAATACTGTTGAATAGCATGTAATGTAATGTACCGAGAACTGATACTGTACACAAGGGCCAATACAGCACCAAGAGCTGTAACTGTACCAAGAGCTCCTACTGTATCAAATGTTCGTACTGTACCAAGACCCAGTATTGCATCAAGAGCCAGAACTGTACCAAGAGCTCCCATTGTATCTATAGCTCGTACTGTACCAAGGAACAATACTGTTCTAAGGGCTAGTACTCTACCAAGAGCCAGTACTCTACCAAGAGCCAGTACTCTACCAAGGGCATATACTGTACTGAGAGCCAGCACTGTTTCAAGAGCCAGTACAAGAGCCAGAAATGTACCGAAAAATGCCTCTGTACCGAGAGCTGGCTCTATACTAAGAGCCTGGACTATACTAACAGCCAGCAGTGTATCAAGAGCTTTTACAGTACCAAGAGCCAGAACTGCACCAAAAGCCAGTGTTGTATCAACGGCCAGTACCGTACCAAGAGCTGGTATTGAACTAAGATCTGGTACACTATCAACAATCAGAAGTTGGTAAAGTAACTGGAACCAACACTATATCAAGAGTCAGTAATGCGCCAAGAGCCAATATTGTATCAAGACCCATTACTGCACCAAGGGTCAATACTGTACCAAGACCTGGTGCTGTATCAAGTGCTGATACCGGACCATAAGCTGGTACTATGCCAAAATTCGGTACTGTATCCAAGACCAGTACTGTACCAAAAGCTAGTGTTCTACCAAGAACCAGTACCATAGAAAGAGCTGGTACTGTGCCAGAGCTGGTGTTGTATGAAAAACTGGTATTGTGCTAAAAGCAGATATTGTACCAAGACCCAGTTTTGTACCAAGAGCTGGTACCGTACCAAGAGCTAGTACTGTACCAAGAGCTAGTACCAACTTACCTTGCCACATCGCTGAAGTCTGAGCCAGAGTCACTGTGGGAGACGAATCTTGCCTAAGTAGCACAGCACGAGGTAAGGTCTGATCTCTACGCTCCGCCTGACGGTTTCTGTACTATCCTCTGAACAGCAGGTGAGAACGGAAGCGGCAGCCGTTCGCTGCCTCACGACCTGGATCGGTGTTTTCAGCCGTGGGACGTGCAAGGGTGCAATCACTCCCCGACCCAGCACAGACCTGCTGGAGGCAATGGTATTGACTTTTTATGCACTCTGACGATCACGTTGAGATAATTCTTCGCCATAACAAGAGAGTGCTATGCACTCCCTGTGACTTCGACGGACAACTGTGAATGATGAGGGCAACTGGCTGCCATGCACTTACACTTCACGAGTCCAGAGAGCGCGACACGGTTAATTGGAAGGGCCGGTATGAACGCTCCCGGTCCTCGCGACGTACCTTAAACCCAGGAAAAACATGTAAACAGTACAAGTAGTATATTCGTACCCACATGCAATCCCAGCGCCGGCATAGAGGTGGTCCCCCCCCCCCCCCCCCCCCCACAACACTCCCTCCCTCCCTCCCTCCCACCAACCCCGCCTCCAGCACTGCAAAGACATGCATATTGTGGCTGGAGGGAGGGAGGGAGGGAGGGAGAGAGGGAGGGAGGGAGGGATTGATTGTGAGTGAGAAGATCTTCTTACGTGAGACAGTAGGGTAGAGGAGAGGAGCGGGAAATGAAGCATGGAAAAGGTGTTCCTTTATGAGTGAGTTAAGTGATTGGTGGGTGGGTGGCTGGGTCATAGTGGAGGGAGCAGTTCTGACGTTTGATATTCTAATGAGGGTTGACCCAGTGGTAAGGGGAGGGGGGGACAGTAATTGAGAACGAACCTGTTGCGTAGAAGTACCACCGCCCCCTCCTCCCCTCACCCCCACTAATTACCTAGGATAGTGGGGTCATTCCCTAAGTTCAAGCTAAAATTAGCGCCCAATACGTTACCTCCCATTACCGCACCCATCGTACAATTTATCCAGTGTAACAAACACAATTATTAAATTTGACTCCATTACAGGAGTTCCCCACTCCCATTCGGCATTTACCACTGCCCATAATCGCTTCAAGTACGTTATCTGTGAGGCGAAGCGTTTCTTTATTCAAAGGAAGTGCGATAACTTGTCCTCATCATCCACTGATAGGTCTTTCTGGTTTTTAGCTGAATTCATCACCAACAACTTCTGTCGCTCTACCTTTCCTTCACTTTCCCGTTCTGACGGTACTATAGCTGACGCTACTATAGCTGTCTCTCACGTTGACAAAGCAATCCTGGTTAGTTCCCGTTTCTCCTTTACCTCCACCTTGGATAACTCTTACATTTCTTCACCACCTGAAGCTCCTCTTACTAATCCTATTCCTCTTCCAGCAGTTTCTTTTCGGCTCGGACTGTCCGGAGAGCGCTTCTTTCTCCGGACACAAGCAATGCTTATGGTCCTGATAGCATCCATTCCCGTGTGCTGAAAGAGTGTGCCTCTGAATTTGCACCTGTGCTTGCTCCTCTGTTCCATTTCTGCTTAAAAACCAGACCTTTTCCTTCTTCTTGGAAGCTTGCATAGATACATCCATCCCCACGAAGGGTGACCGTTCTGATCCCCTCCAACTATCGTCCTGCTACTTTAACATTGCCATTCCCAAAGTCTTTGAATCCCTCCTTAACTCTTTCATCCTCAAACATCTTGAATCTCGCATCCTTCTCCCTGATCACCAGTATGGCTTCCGTAAGGCGAGATCCGCTGATGATATACTTTCCTATCTTAATAATTTATGGTCATCATCCAAAAGAGTATTAGCCTCATCCCCATTTTCCTTCAACAGCAGTGTTCCTAAAGGTTCTATCCTTCTCCACTTTCTCTCCTATTTAGCAACATTTCCTTTCTTCCACAAATATCCGAATGCACTCATACGCTGAGAACTCAACATTGCATTCCTCCAAACCCTTCAATTCTGCTCCTTCTTCTCTCTTTCGATCTGCATCTCGTCTCGACACAACTTCCTCAAGAAACTCAGACTTGTATAGACTATCTGTGTCATGGATGAAATCTAGTTAAGTTTCATGCTTCCCTGTCCCAGTTTCTACCTAGGTCTATATCAAAAAATCTTCACAACTTTACTCTTCTCTTTGACAGTTCTGTAATTCCACTCATTGGACATATTTGGTATTATTGTAACATCCACTCCCCCCTACTTTGGATACCCCACATTAATGAAATAGCTAAGTCTACTTATAAGAAAACAGAGTCGTATTCAAATGTCGAAACTTCTTTTCTTCCTAAATATTGCTCTATCTATGCCAACAAAGGACTGTCCGTCCTTGTATGGAGTACTGTTCTCACATCTAGGGGGGTTCAAGCTTTGCATCCTTACTTGAAAAAGTGGAGGCAAAAGCAGTCTGACGTAAGCTCTCCCAGGCTAACTTCCAAACTCGACCCTCTTACCCTACTCCGGAATGTTGGTTCACTTGAACTTTTCTCCAGGTATTACTTTGGTTTTTGTTCCCTAGACCTCGCTGCTCATGTGCCCCCACCACTACAAAGACCACGCAATAATCGGCAAGCGCTATCTCGCGCGCACGCGGGGGGAGGGGGATGTCATTTCATGTGAGGCGGGGTGGCGGCAAGAATGGATGAAGGCAACATATATAGTTATGTACATGTGTATATAAGTATATGTCTGTGTATGTATACGTATGTATACGTTGAAATGTATAGGTATATATATGTGCGCGTGTGGGCGCTTATGGATATAAATGTGTCTGTGGGTGGGTTGGTCTATTCTTTCGTCTGATTTCTTGCGCTATATATATATATATATATCATACAAAGCTCCATCAGCCAGGATCGAACCTGGGACCCCTTGTGCAAGAGGCAGGCATGCTAACCGCTAGGCTAAGGGACTGTATAATAGGAAACAACTATTCGAAATACTAAGTACTCGAATACCCTTCGTCTCACTATGGTGAGCAACGGGGTCTATCGGTTGTTTCCGAACAGAACACATAGCCAGCTGATAGCGTTTTACCGAACCTGACTGTACAACGCGGAGTTATATGAATACGAATAAAGTGTATATGAACGCGCACCTATTATACAGTCCTTTAGCCTAGCGGTTAGCATGCCTGCCTCTTGCACAAGGGGTCCCAGGTTCGATCCTGGCTGATGGAGCTTTGTATGTTCTATGAAGGTGCGCTCTCAGAACTTTCGCCCCCTCCCCCACCATATGATTCACTTCCGCTTCCTTGGTTCCATCCGCTGCCAGATCCACTCCCAGATATCTAAAACACTTTACTTCCTACAGTTTTTCTCCATTCAAACTTACCTCACAATTGACTTGTCCCTCAACTCTACTGTACCTAATAACCTTGCTCTTATTCACATTTACTCTTAACTTTCTTCTTTCACACACTTTACCAAACTCAGTCACCAGCTTCTGCAGTTTCTTACATGAATCAGCCACCAGCGCTGTATCATCGGCGAACAACAACTGACCCACTTCCCAAGTTCTGTCATCCACAAAAAACTGCATACTTGCCCCTCTTTCCAAAACTCTTGCATTCACCTCCCTAACAACCCCATCCATAAACAAATTGAACAACCATGGAGACATCACACACCCCTGCCGCAAACCTACATTCACTGAGAACCAATCACTTTCCTCTCTTCCTACACGTACACATGCCTTACATCCTCGATAAAATCTTTTCACTGCTTCCAACAACATATCTCCCACACCATATATTCTTAATACCTTCCACAGAGCATCTCTATCAACTCTATCATATGCCTTCTCCAGATCCATAAATGCTACATGCAAATCCATTTGCTTTTCTAAGTATTTCTCACATACATTCTTCAAAGCAAACACCTGATCCACACATCCTCTACCACTTCTGAAACCACACTGCTCTTCCCCAATCTGATGCTCTGTACATGCCTCCACCCTAACAATCAATACCCTCCTATATAATATACCAGGAATACTCAACAAACTTATACCTCTGTAACTTGAGCACTCACTTTTATCCCCTTTGCCTTTGTACAATGGCACTATGCAAGCATTCCGCCAATACTCAGGCACCTCATCATAAGCCATACATACATTAAATAACCTTATCAACCAGTCAACAATACAGTTACCCCCTTTTCTAATAAAGTCCACTACAATACCATCCAAACCCGCTGTCCGCAAAGCCTTTACTACCTCTTCTCTGTTTACCAAATAATTTTCCCTAACCCTCTCACTTTGCACACCACCTCGACCAAAACATCCTATATCTGCCACTTTATCATCAAACACATTCAACAAACCTTCAAAATACTTACTCCATCTCCTTCTCACATCACCAATACTTGTTATCACCTCCCCATTAGCCCCTTTTCCTGAAGTTCCCATTTGTTCCCTTATCTTACGCACTTTATTTACCTCCTTCCAAAACATCTTTTTATTCTACCTAAAATTTAATGATACTCTCCCACCCCAACTCTCATTTGCCCTCTTTTTCACCTCTTGCACCTTTCTCTTGACCTCCTGCCTCTTTCTTTTATACATTTCCCTCTCATTTGCATTATTTCCCTGCAAACATCGTCCAAATGCCTCTCTCTCCTCTTTCACTAATAATTATAGTTCTTCATCCCACCACTCACTACCCTTTCTAATCTGCCCACCTCCCACGCTTCTCATGCCACAAGCATCTTTTGCGCAAGCCATCACTGATTCCCTAAATACATCCCATTCCTCCCCCACTCCCCTCATCTCCTTTGTTCTCACCTTTTTCTATTCTGTACTCAGTCTCTCCTGGTATTTCCTCACACATGTCTCCTTCCTAAACGCACTTACTCTCACCACTCTTTTCACCCCAACATTCTCTCTTATTTTCTGTAAACCTCTACAAATCTTCACCTTCGCTTCCACAAGATAATAATCAGACATCCCTCCAGTTGCACCTCTCAGCACATTAACATCCAAAAGTCTCTCTTTCGCGCGCCTATCAATTAACGCGTAATCCAATATCGCTTTCTGGCCATCTCTCCTACTTACATACGTATACTTATGTATATCTCTCTTTTTAAACTAAGTATTCCCAATCACCAGTCCTTTTTCAGCACATAAATCTACAAGCTCTTCACCATTTCCATTTACAACACTGAACACCCTATGTACACCAATTATTCCCTCAACTGCCACATTACTCACCTTTGCATTCAAATCACCCATCACTATAACCCGGTCTCGTGCATCAAAACTACCAACACACTCACTTAGCTGCTCCCAAAACACTTGCCTCTCATGATCTTTCTTCTCATGCCCAGGTGCATATCCAACAAAAATCACCCATCTCTCTCCATCCACTTTCAGTTTCACCCATATCAATCTAGAGTTTACTTTCTTACACTCTGTCACATACTCCCACCACTCTTTTTTCAGGAGTAATGCTACTCCTACCCTTGCTCTTGTCCTCTGACCAACTCCTGACTTACTCCCAAGACATTCCCAAACCACTCTTCCCCTTTACCCTTGAGCTTCGTTTCACTCAGAGCGAAAACATCCAGGTTCCTTTCCTCAAACATGCTTCCTATTTCTCCTTTTTTTTTTCATCTTGGTTACATCCATACAGTTTTAGACACCCCAATCTGAGCCTTTGAGGTGGATGAGCACTCCCCGCGTGACTCCTTCTTCTGTTTCCCCTTCTAGAAAGTTTATATACATACACACACACACACACACACACACACACACACACACACACACACACACACACACACACACACATATATATATATATATATATATATATATATATATATATATTGCATGACAGCTAGAGACTGAGGCCTTTGTTGTCTTTTCCTAGAGCTACCTCGCACACATGAGGGGGTAGGGGGATGGTATTCCATGTGTGGCGAGGTGGCGATGGGAATGAATAAAGGCAGACAGTGTGGATTGTGTGCATGGGTATATTGTGTGTGTCTGTGTGTGTGTGTGTATATATGTGTACATTGGGATGTATAGGTATGTATATTTGCGTGTGTGGACGTGTATGTATATACATTGTGTATGGGGGTGGGTTGGGCCATTTCTTTCGTCTGTTTCCTTGCGCTACCTCGCAAACGCGGGAGACAGCGACGAAGCAAAATGAATATAATAAACAAATATATATATATATATATATATATATATATTATCCCTGGGGATAGGGGAGAAAGAATACTTCCCACGTATTCCCTGCATGTCGTAGAAGGCGACTGAAAGGGGAGGGAGTGGGGTAGCTGGAAATCCTCCCCCTCTCGTTTTTTTTTTTTTTTTAATTTCCCAAAAGAGGGAACAGAGAAGGGGGCCAGGTGAGGATATTCCCTCAAAGGCCCAGTCCTCTGTTCTTAACGCTACCTCGCTATCGCGGGAAATGGCGAATAGTATGAAAGAAATGAAAAAAAAAAAATATATATATATATATATATATATATATATATATATATATATATATATATATATATATGGGAAGAGAGGAAAGTGATTGGTTCTCAGTGAATGTAGGTTTGCGGCAGGGGTGTGTGATGTCTCCATGGTTGTTTTTTTGTTTATGGATGGGGTTCTTAGGGAGGAGAATGAAAGAGTTTTGGAAATAGGGGCAAGTATGAAGTCTGTTGGGGATGAGAGAGCTTGGGAAGTGAGTCAGTTGTTGTTCGCTGATGATACAGCGCTGGTGGCTGATTCATGTGAGAAACTGCAGAAGCTGGTGACTGAGTTTGGTAAAGTGTGTGAAAGAAGAAAGTTAAGAGTAAATGTGAATAAGAGCAAGGTAATTAGGTACAGTAGGGTTGAGGGTCAAGTCAATTGGGAGGTAAGTTTGAATGGAGAAAAACTGGAGGAAGTAAAGTGTTTTAGATATCTGGGAGTGGATCTGGCAGAGGATGGAACCATGGAAGCGGAAGTGGATCATAGGGTGGGGGAGGGGGCGAAAATCCTGGGAGCCTTGAAAAATGTGTGAAAGTCGAGTACATTATCTCGGAAAGCAAAAATGGGTATGTTTGAAGGAATAGTGGTTCCAACAATGTTGTATGGTTGCGAGGCATGGGCTATGGATAGAGTTGTGCGCAGGAGGATGGATGTGCTGGAAATGAGATGTTTGAGAACAATGTGTCTTGTGAGGTGGTTTGCTCGAGTAAGTAACGTAAGGGTAAGAGAGATGTGTGGAAATAAAAAGAGCGTGGTTAAGAGAGCAGAAGAGGGTGTTTATAAATGGTTTGGGCACATGGAGAGAATGAGTGAGGAAAGATTGACCAAGAGGATATATGTGTCGGAGGTGGAGGGAACGAGGAGAAGTGGGAGACCAAATTGGAGGTGGAAAGATGGAGTGAAAAAGATTTTGTGTGATCGGGGCCTGAACATGCAGGAGGGTGAAAGGATGGCAAGGAATAGAGTGAATTGGATCGATGTGGTATACCGGGGTTGACGTGCTGTCGGTGGATTGAATCAGGGCATGTGAAGCGTCTGGGGTAAACCATGGAAAGCTGTGTAGGTATGTATATTTGCGTGTGTGGACGTATGCATATACATGTGTATGGGGGTGGGTTGGGCCATTTCTTTCGTCTGTTTCCTTGCGCTACTTCGCAAACGCGGGAGACAGCGGCAAAAAAAAAAAAAAATAAAAGAAAAATAAAAAATATATATAAATATATATATATATATATATATATATATATATATATATATATATATATATATATATATATATATGTATATATATATATATATATATATATATATATATATATATATATATATATATATATATATATATATATATATATATGTATATATATATATATATATTTTCCTATGAGCCCACGGGGAAAATGAAACACGAAAAGTTCCAAAGTGCACTTTTGTGTAATAATCGCATCATCAGGGGAGACACAAGAGAGAAATATAACAGTCAGTTGATATACATCGAGGAGACGAAGCTAGGGCGCCATTTGGCGTGGACTCATAGGAATATCTTGATCACGCGCAAGATTGTGATCCTTTCCACTATATATATATATATATATATATATATATATATATATATATATATATATATATATATATATACAAATAGTATTTCTTTCGTCTGTTTCCTTGCGCTACCTCGCAAACGCGGGAGACAGCGACGAAGCAAAATGAATATAATAAACAAATATATATATATATATATATATATATATATTATCCCTGGGGATAGGGGATTAAGAATACTTCCCACGTATTCCCTGCGTGTCGTAGAAGGCGACTAAAAGGGGAGGGAGCGGGGGGCTGGAAATCCTCCCCTCTCGGGTTTTTTTTTTTTTTTTTTTTTTTTTTTTTTTCAAAAGAAGGAACAGAGAATTGGGCCAGGTGAGGGTATTCACTCAAAGGCCCAGTCCTCTGTTCTTAACGCTACCTCGCTAATGCGGGAAATGGCGAATAGTTTGAAAGAAAGAAAGAAAGAAAAATATATATATATATATATATATATACTAAAAACCATGCATACACTTGGACAAGTGTTTAAACATTGATACACACACTACACCTGAAATAGCGGCTGGCGTTGCCGACCATGAGTCCACGGGTTCGAATCATGGGCATGGCGGTCAGCTCACACCTAATCCAAGTAAATGAGTGCCTTGCTTAGGCTGGGGTGTGTGCTTGTGTGCATACATACTTAGCAGTAAGAATATGGTACAAATATATAGGTAAGAGACAGGGCAATATGTGTGTAAAACTCTTTCCCTGTAGAACACAAATAGCAATCACACACACACACACACACACACACACACACACACACACACACACACACACACACTTCCCGTGCGAAAGCAACCAGGCACTGGACGGCTTGATGTTGGAATTTTGCCCAATCCTTCGGTGTGCCCAGAACAAGCAGCTTGTGAGCGACGACCGGAATGGAAGAAGAGGCGACACTCGACCACGAGACAAGCAGTAAGCAGATTCATCACTGACGACTGTTGTGTTATAATACAAGACCAGGGCGGCACAGGAGCCATTGGATGGCAAATGCGTCGCAGGGTTGCATGCTACAAGTACGAGAGCTCTTGTGTGAACTGCACAATTCCTAGAGGAGGAGGAGGAGGAATTCAGGGGAGGAAGGAGAAGGAGGTGGAGGTATACTCTGCCTTGTGTCTTCCAACAGTTGAGAAGCTCTCACTGTAGAGACAGCAGCAGTAGCCACCTGGTTGATCCTGCCATGCTCGTGTAAGTACAGACCGACTGACGGCGAAACCGCAAATGGCTCATTAAATCTGCTATGATTCACTGGATGTAAAGACCCACTTAACCTGGATGATTATGGTACTTATAGAGCTCATCCATGCACCATGTCTCTGACCACAAGGGAGGGGAGCTTTTATTAGTTCAGGACCAGCCGGGCCTGGGTCCTTCCGCCACCCACCTGTGGTGACTCTGAATATCGTCTCGCTGAGCGGGTGGGTCTCCGCTCCGGCGCCGCATCTTCCAAATGTCTGCCCAAGATGTAACGCGGACCTTCGTGTTAGCGTAACGGTTAGCGTTACTGACCGCCATGCATACACGGCCCGCCCAGGATCAAACCCACATAGATTAGACTGCCAGTCGCGGCAGCCGGCACACAGTCCATCCAGTTGTTCATCCTACCATTGTAGCTGTTCCATAGACTGAGTACCTGGCGTGAGATAGGATGTGTGTATGTGTGTGTGTGTGTGTGTGTGTGTGTGTGTGTGTGTGTGTGTGTGTGTGCATACATATGTAGGAGTAAACACATGGTACATATATACTAGATTGAGAGACGGGACGAGTGTAAGCCTCTTTCTCAGTAACACACAAATGATAATCACAAACAGTGGTGATGACACATCCACCAGGGAGGACAGAAGAACATTAGGTTTATGGATCAGTTGGATGATGTCAACAATAGTCATATCTTCTGATGACACGTGGGCAAAACAGGAGTATATCTGCATGAATGACCTGAGTGAGAATGTCAGTGTGTTCCCATGCATACTCTTTATGACTATCAGTGTGTGCTGCCGTGAATGCAAATGTGCACGTGCATGCATTCAGGTGCCCGTGAGCTTATGCATACGTGTTTGTGCATGTGGATGCAAACATTCAAATGCATATATGCGTGCGTTTTCGGACACGTATATCTACTTGCATTTGAATGATTGTGAGATTACACAGGGGCGTTCGTACGAATGATATGCGAAGATATGAGAGTTAGTGTGTGTGTATGTGTGTGTGTGTGTGTGTGTGTGTGTGTGTGTGTGTGTGTGTGTGTGTGTGTGTGTGTGTGTGTGTGTGTGTGTGTGTAAGTAGAAGTATAAATGTATAAAGGTTATTGGATGTAGGCAGTCCTTTGGCAGACAATACACAGTTGAGGTATTACAACACTAGGAGGTCAAAATAATTACTAGTAAACTAGTCATACAAGAGCTTATGATTAGTGTGACATGGATATTTCCACACTTTAGATAAGCATATGGATGAGGTACATTTAGATAAGCATATGGATGAGGTACATTTAGATAAGCATATGGATGAGGTACATTTAGATAAGCATATGGATGAGGTACATTTAGATAAACATATGGATGAGGTACATTTAGATAAGCATATGGATGAGGTACATTTAGATAAGCATATGGATGAGGTACATTTAGATAAGCATATGGATGAGGTACATTTAGATAAGCATATGGATGAGGTACATTTAGATAAGCATATGGATGAGGTACATTTAGATAGCCAGGGTGACAGATATATAGGGTTGTTTAAAGAGTCAATGATATGTCTTATATATCATGAGCTTGATTGAACATTAAATGATGAATGGTTATAGTTATGCAGTACTTGCTATGGTGTGTGTGTGTGTGTGTGTGTGTGTGTGTGTGTGTCAGGAGCCGCCACAGCTCCAGTGACTGAGTCATGACATACCCCAGTAAAGGGTGTGCTCACTCATATTAAATTCTCCTGTCCTTCTCACCAGCGACGTACAAAGGAACCCTCCCATTTTTCACTGTCGGCGGCAATGTAATCACTGGCCACGCTCGTCACTCCCTTCCTTACCACCACCACCACCACCACCGCTCACTGCTCACTGCACCACAGTGTCACCTCCTCACTCAGACGATAAAAACAGCGGAGGGGAATTTAGAAAATGTAATGTCCTTTCTCTCAGGATGATAATGCAATGTCCAGAATATGACGGCTGTACTGCTGGGTTGTGATGGACGTACTATCGGGTTGTGATGGTGGACTACTCGGTTGTCATGACGGACTACTGGATTGTGATAACCATACTACTGGGTTGTGATGGACGTACTACTGGGTTGTGATGGCGGGAGTAGTGGGTTGTGATGTCAGGACTGCTGGGTTGTGATGACCGGATTCTGGAAACGTTTAGGCCCGACTACATCAACTGACACTTCTGCCAAGGACTCATCCCCCCTCTCTCTCTCTCTCTCTCTCTCTCTCTCTCTCTCTCTCTCTCTCTCTCTCTCTCTCTCTCTCTCTCTCTCTCTCTCTCTCTCTCTCTCTCTCTCTCTCTCCTGGCCCACTGTCATTTTTACTGCCTATAAAATTTTTCATCATCATTCCTCTCATTCCTGATGCAGCCTGGAGGAGGCGGAGGAGGTGGGCGTTCCCTGACCCATCCTCAAATATGTGTGAATCTACACCGACCTTTGTGGCGCAGCGGTTAGCATTCACGGGCCGCCTCGGGTCAAGCATATTGGTTCCAATCCTGGTTGTGGCGGTCGGTCCACAGTCATCCTAGCTGTTCATCTTCCCTTAAGATCTGGATGGTAAACTAGATTCCTAGCTTATGCTAACTCGCTAACGCATGACACGGCGATCAAGTATATATATATTTCTTTCATGCTATTCGCCATTTCCCACATTAGCGAGGTAGCGTTAAGAACAGAGGACTGAGCCTTTAAGGGAATATCCTCACTTGGCCCCCTTCTCTGTTCCTCTTTTGGAATATATATATATATATATATATATATATATATATATATATATATATATATATATATATATATATATATATATATATATATATATATATATAATATATATATATATATATATATATATATATATATATATATATATATATATATATATATATATATATATATATATATATATATATATATATATATTTATATATATATATATATATATATATATATATATATATATATATATATATATTTTTTTTTTTTTTTTTTTTTTTATACTTTGTCGCTGTCTCCCGCGTTTGCGAGGTAGCGCAAGGAAACAGACGAAAGAAATGGCCCAACCCCCCCCATACACATGTACATACACACGTCCACACACGCAAATATACATACCTACACAGCTTTCCATGGTTTACCCCGGACGCTTCACATGCCTTGATTCAATCCACTGACAGCACGTCAACCCCTGTATACCACATCGCTCCAATTCACTCTATTCCTTGCCCTCCTTTCACCCTCCTGCATGTTCAGGCCCCGATCACACAAAATCCTTTTATATATATATATATATATATATATATATATATATATATATATATATATATATATATATATATATATATATATATATATATATATATATATATAATAACTGAGGTTACATTACCCTAGTCAACACAATGATCATAGTTTTTAACGTGATCAAATAAGGCATTTGATTCTCATCCCGTTCTTACACGATATTTATGTTGCTTAAGTCTAACAGAAAGATCCCTACCAGTCTGACCAACATAAAACTTATCACAATTTCTACATGGCACTTTATAGATGCACCAAGGAGGAACTTTCTGGTGAGTTCCTGACTAAGATATTCTTTATAGCATTATGTTGCTGAAGGCAGCATTTACATTAAAGGATTTAAGCAACATGGGAGGCAAAGCGAAATTATCATTAAAAGGGAGAACTAAAAGATTCTTGGTGTCAATGGAAGGTTTGGGCTTAACTCTATAAAATGATTTCTTTGCTAACTTAAGGAATTTATCAATGAAAGATCTGGGGTACTTTAACTTACATCCAATAGAATATATCTTCTCAAACTCATCATCAATATACTCTGGACTGCAAATACGTAATGCCCTAAGGAACATAGACTGAAATGATGATAATTTAACTCTGTCATGTTGAGATGAGTAATAATGGATATATGAGCATACATTGGTAGGTTTTCTGTGTATGCTAAACTTAAACTTGTTTCCTTGCCTATGGATCATGCAATCTAAGAATGGTAACACCATTATTTTCATTTTCTACGGTAAATTTGATGGAAGGCACTAAATTGTTAAGTAAGGGGAGAAATGTTTGTAAATTTTCATTTGTTGGCCAAACACAAAGAACATCATCTACATACCTAAGCCAAACAGCATTAGAAGGTAAGATATCCTTTAGCAATTTTGTTTTAAAAAAATTCCATATAAAGATTACTTAGTACAGGTGAAAGAGGGTTACCCATTGACATACCAGATTTTTTAGCATAATAGTCACCACTGAATTGAAATACACAGTCTTTTATACACAATTTTATCAGTTCAATGAAAACAGACTTTGAAACAGGTAAATGAATATCATCCAAAACATCAAATAGATATTCTAAAAGGTCATCAACTGGAATTTTTGTGAAAACTAGGGATACACCAAAGCTAACGAGTTTGAAATCAAAATTAACATTGATTTTGTTTTAAGCTTGTTAACTAAATCTACATTGTTCAAGATATTAGAATTTGATTTCTTACCCACTAAAGGGCTTAATAAAGAAACTAACCATTTTGACAATCTATATGTGATGGAGGCTACTGAACTCACTATAGGTTACCAGACCCACTCATACTACAGGTTACCAGACCCACTCACACTACAGGTTACCAGACCCACTCACACTACAGGTTACCAGGCCCACTTACACTGCAGGTTACCAGGCCTCTACTTCACACTATGTTTGACTAGGCTCCCCTCATGCTGCAAGTTACAAGGACCCCTCATGCTACATGTTACTATGGCTCCTCATGCCACACACACGCACATCATAACACGTCCACCTTAGCCCTATTACCACCATTGCTTTAGATTCCCAGGTACCAGTCACCAGGTACCAGTCATCAATATTTCAATGTGAGTGCCTTCTACAAGGTGAGAGCTACGTGGACCCCTACACACTACAGGGCATTGATCTCTTTCCACCGGGTCTCCTCCGATTTGTTCTATATATACATCATGGCCACACGGAGGTAGCCAGGTGCCCTACCCAGGGTTCGAGTTCGACATATTTGTCACACCAACGGAGGCGCGATAGATGAAACTCCATGTTGCCCCCCGCCAAGATGAGGTTGGGACACACATTTCTTATATAAATATCATGATTATCTTTCTTCTATTCTTCTCTTTTTATGTTTCACTCGTGGCCTGGCCTGTATGAGGACTTGTGTTCGTAACTGGAACCTTGAAAATGAAGAGAAATATACATGCAGGGGATAAGCTTATTGTGATGGGTGACAAGAATGGATGACTGGAAGACTGAGAGATGAAGGACTGATGGATACGTAAGCGTGGCTTCCCAAGACGCCAGTGAGATCATCCTTTAACAGGACCGTATCCTTCAGCTCCAACTAACTCGCTTCAAAGGGGGAAAACATAATGTAAAGGTATTCAGCGCTACAAAATGTTCCAACACTAGTATTATTCTGATGAGTTTAAAAGGTGCTGATGTGGTGTAGCAATCTTGTCGACAGAAGACGCTGAAAGCCTTCGTACTACGATCAAGCATATCTTCAAGTAAGCAGCCAGAACTAACATGGAAGGTCAACAAGGAAAATCTTTAACTCCTTCACCACGACAGGAAGAATGATAGCAAGTCACATAAACAATATAAAACGGAAGAGCCCGGATCATAACGCCAGAGATGCGTAGCAGATCCAGGAGTGTTGATATCGGATGCCTTCACCTTAACGAGGCACAACATTGGAAACGTTGAATCTGAGATGATGTTACGTTGGGTAATGAGAATTTTCAGAACGAGAGAAGCAAGGAAAGTGATGACAATGTTTGAAACACTTGTTCTATCCTGGATGAAATGCTGATGCGTGCTGACGTCACCTACCACATGAGAGAAATTGGCTACACAGAAATGACCAAAGCCCCTTTACTGTGCATATCAAGTTAATTTAACATCTAAATTGCTGAAAAAATACGAAAAGCTGTCATTTGTATTCATTAGAATATCTATCATAGAAAAATATCATTATATATACATAAGAAAAATATTTTGGTAGTTCAAGGTCCTAATCTACATATCAAGATGATTCTTTGTTGGAATGACAGCCTGGGTGGGACATGCAAATTATTCTTCTGGGAGAAGAGATGATGGATGAAACATTAGGAAATATACCTTATACCTACAGCATCTTTACTCCTCACTGGCTTAATTTGTCCACATGCTTTGTGAGGGACTCCAGAAGCCTTCCAACAGTGTGTCTCATATTTACGACGTAAATACAGTCCGTGTGATTACATTATAGATGTAAGGTACATGCTGGAGAGATACCTAGAATTCCTCATAGAGAATGTGGATAATTTCCTCCAACGGCGCACCCAGGTTGCACAACACGTACTAGAGAGAAGCCGCAGCATGAAACGTCTTAGTCTTCCAGATCCTTACAAGGTAAGCCACTGACCAGCGGGGGTAGAAGACAGGACCCTGGATCCAGCAGAAGGTACACACAAGGATGCATGGAATGTATGTGGCAGCGGATGTGTGTGTTGCAAACCGATTCTTCCAACCCTGCCATCATCCACAGGGAGGACGAGGTAGACAACGAGGTGATTTGTAAGATTTCTGGTAATAAAAGACTATGGCAGATGATAATGTCTGCTGTGGGAGCTCTCTGTGAGAAGGTGTACCAGGTAGCTCACCGGATCATACAACAGTGCTGTAATACGTCTTCTGCTTCAAATGACCCACAACCAGAGTAATGCGAAATGAAACGTTGGGAGGAAGAAAGAGGGAAACTTCGGAATGAAAATGGAAAACTCAGGTGATGTGAAAGTGCTGGAAGACTGAATCTTCATGTAAAGGATGACTTCAGCCGGGGCTTGATGTAGGGGTTGAGGTGGGCCGGGGCTTGATGTAGGGGTTGAAATGGGCCGGGGCTTGATGTAGGGGTTGAGGTGGGCCGGGTCTTGATGTAGGGGTTGAGATGGGCCGGGGCTTGATGTAGGGGTTGAAATGGGCCGGGTCTTGATGTAGGGGTTGAGATGGGCCGGGGCTTGATGTAGGGGTTGAGATGGGCCGGGTCTTGATGTAGTGGTTGAGATGGGCCGGGGCTTGATGTAGGGGTTGAGATGGGCCGGGTCTTGATGTAGGGGTTGAGATGGGCCGGGGCTTGATGTAGGGGTTGAGATGGGCCGGGTCTTGATGTAGGGGTTGAGATGGGCCGGGGCTTGATGTAGGGGTTGAAATGGGCCGGGTCTTGATGTAGGGGTTGAGATGGGCCGGGGCTTGATGTAGGGGTTGAGATGGGCCGGGTCTTGATGTAGTGGTTGAGATGGGCCGGGGCTTGATGTAGGGGTTGAGATGGGCCGGGTCTTGATGTAGGGGTTGAGATGGGCCGGGGCTTGATGTAGGGGTTGAGATGGGCCGGGTCTTGATGTAGGGGTTGAGATGGGCCGGGGCTTGATGTAGGGGTTGAGGTGGGCCGGGTCTTGATGTAGGGGTTGAGGTGGGCCGGGGCTTGATGTAGGGGTTGAGGTGGGCCGGGTCTTGATGTAGGGGTTGAGATGGGCCGGGGCTTGATGTAGGGGCTGAGGTGAGCCGGGGCTTGATGTAGGGGCTGCGGTGGGCCGGGGCTTGATGTAGGGGTTGAGGTGGGCCGGGTCTTGATGTAGGGGTTGGGGTGGGCCGGGGCTTGATGTAGGGGCTGCGGTGGGCCGGGGCTTGATGTAGGGGCTGCGGTGGGCCGGGGCTTGATGTAGGGGTTGAGGTGGGCCGGGTCTTGATGTAGGGGTTGGGGTGGGCCGGGTCTTGATGTAGGGGTTGAGGTGGGCCGGGTCTTGATGTAGGGGCTGAGGTGGGCCGGGGCTTGATGTTGGGCTTGAGGTGGGCCGGGGCTTGATGTAGGGGCTGCGGTGGGCCGGGGCTTGATGTAGGGGCTGAGGTGGGCCGGGGCTTGATGTAGGGGCTGAGGTGGGCCGGGGCTTGATGTAGGGGCTGAGGTGGGCTGGGGCTTGATGTAGGAGTTGAGGTGGGCCGGGGCTTGATGTAGGGGCTGAGGTGGACCGGGGCTTGATGTAGGGGTTGAGGTTGGCCGGGGCTTGATGTAGGGGTTGAGGTGGGCCGGGGCTTGATGTAGGGGCTGAGGTGGGCCGGGTCTTGATGTAGGGGCTGAGGTGGGCCGGGGCTTGATGTAGGAGTTGAGGTTGGCCGGGGCTTGATGTAGGGGCTGAGGTGGGCCGGGTCTTGATGTAGGGGCTGAGGTGGGCTGGGGCTTGATGTAGGAGTTGAGGTGGGCCGGGGCTTGATGTAGGAGTTGAGGTTGGCCGGGGCTTGATGTAGGGGCTGAGGTGGGCCGGGTCTTGATGTAGGGGCTGAGATGGGCCGGGTCTTGATGTAGGGGCTGAGGTGGGCCGGGTATTGATGTAGGGGCTGAGGTGGGCCGGGTCTTGATGTAGGGGCTGAGGTGGGCCGGGTCTAGATGTAGGGGTTGAGGTGGGCCGGGTCTTGATGTAGGGGCTGAGGTGGGCCGGGGCTTGATGTAGGGGCTGAGGTGGGCCGGGGCTTGATGTAGGGGCTGAGGTGGGCCGGGGCTTGATGTAGGGGCTGAGGTGGGCCGGGTCTAGATGTAGGGGTTGAGGTGGGCCGGGTCTTGATGTAGGGGCTGAGGTGGGCCGGGGCTTGATGTAGGGGCTGAGGTGGGCCGGGGCTTGATGTAGGGGCTGAGGTGGGCCGGGGCTTGATGTAGGGGCTGAGGTGGGCCGGGGCTTGATGTAGGGGTTGAGGTGGGCCGGGGCTTGATGTAGGGGCTGAGGTGGGCCGGGGCTTGATGTAGGGGCTGAGGTGGGCCGGGGCTTGATGTAGGGGTTGAGGTGGGCCGGGTCTTGATGTAGGGGCTGAGGTGGGCCGGGGCTTGATGTAGGGGCTGAGGTGGGCCGGGGCTTGATGTAGGGGCTGAGGTGGGCCGGGGCTTGATGTAGGGGCTGAGGTGGGCGAGGTGTTCAGCAGGAAAACTCAGGTGATGTCAAGGACCATGTGGACGTTCCACCACGTTCGTTTCAACAGTTAACATGACACTAAAACTTCACTCAGTGGTGATGGCTGAGGCTGAGAGAACCGTCGTATGACAGCACCAGAGTCAGTAACACCAGAGTCAGTAACACTAACACTAGAGTCAGTAACACCAGAGTCAGTAACACTAACACTAGAGTCAGTAACACCAGAGTCAGTAACACTAGAGTCAGTAACCCCAGAGTCAGTAACACCAGAGTCAGTAATACCAGAGTCAGTAGCACCAGAGTCAGTAACACTAGAGTCAGTAACACCAGAGTCAGTAACACTAGAGTCAGTACCATCAGTGTCAGTAACACCAGAGTGAGTAACACCAGAGTGAGTAACACCAGAGTCAGTAACACCAGAGTCAGTAACACCAGAGTGAGTAACACCAGAGTCAGTAACACCAGAGTCAGTAATACCAGAGTCAGTAGCACCAGAGTCAGTAACACTAGAGTCAGTAACACCAGAGTCAGTAACACTAGAGTCAGTACCATCAGTGTCAGTAACACCAGAGTGAGTAACACCAGAGTGAGTAACACCAGAGTGAGTAACACCAGAGTCAGTAACACCAGAGTCAGTAACACCAGAGTGAGTAACACCAGAGTGAGTAACACCAGAGTGAGTAACACCAGAGTCAGTAACACCAGAGTCAGTAACACCAGAGTGAGTAACACCAGAGTCAGTAACACCAGAGTCAGTAATACCAGAGTCAGTAGCACCAGAGTCAGTAACACTAGAGTCAGTAACACCAGAGTCAGTAACACTAGAGTCAGTACCATCAGTGTCAGTAACACCAGAGTGAGTAACACCAGAGTGAGTAACACCAGAGTGAGTAACACCAGAGTCAGTAACACCAGAGTGAGTAACACCAGAGTGAGTAACACCAGAGTCAGTAACACCAGAGTCAGTAACACCAGAGTCAGTACCATCAGTGTCAGTAACACCAGAGTCAGTAACACCAGAGTCAGTACCATCAGTGTCAGTAACCAGGGAAGTGTCTTCATGTATGAACCTCTGTGCTCGGTGGCCTCCGTGGTTTCCTCAGGTACATCATAAACCAAACTTCATTAGACGACCAGCAACACGGGTGACCAGCAGCTGCTGTATACACCATCATGTCACCTCTCATGGGACGCATGACCATGACATCAGACTCTCACGCAAATCCTATTATTTCGATTTCTTCCTTGACAAGCTACAGTGTGTGTGTGTGTGTGTGTGTGTGTGTGTGTGTGTGTGTGTGTGTGTGTGTGTGTGTGTGTGTGTGTGTTAGATATATATCCCTCATTTGAGTCTTTATATTTTCCACTTACCAACAGACGCTCTCCCTAGACTGGACCACATGGGTATCTTCGGGACAAGTGAGGTAGAAAGCAGCACGCGCAGCAATGCTACCATTAAAGTAGCAGCTGCAGACAGGAGCAGTAACGACTGGTAGAGGTAGTAGTAGCAGCAGCAGACAGGAGTAGTAACGACTGGTAGAGGCAGTAGTAGCAGTGGCAGCAGCAGTATTGACTGGTAAAGGTAGCAGTAGCAGTGGTAGCAGTAATGAATGGTAGAGACAGTATTGCTAATGGTAGGTAGAGGCGGCATTAGCAGTAATGATAGTAGCAGTAGCAGCACTAACAACTGGTAGAGGTATTAGTGCCGCCAGTAGCAGTGATGACTGATAGAGGCAGTAGTAGCAGTGGCAGCAGTAATGAATGGTAGAGGCAGTAGTAGCAAAGGTAGCAGAAATGACTGGTAGAGACAGTAGAAGCAATGATAGAGGCAGTACCAGCACTAGAAGTAATAGTTGGTAGAGGCAAAAGTAGAATTGCTAGCAGTAATAATTGGTAGAGGCAGCAGTGTAGCAGTGTAGCAGTAATAACAGGAAGCAACAACAACAACAGATAGAAGCAGTAGTAGCTGTAGCTGTAGTAGTAATGACTGGTAGAGGCAGTAGTAGCAGTGGCAGCAGTAATGGCTGGTAGAGGCAGTAGTAGCAGTGGCAGCAGTAATGGCTGGTAGAGGCAGTAGTAGCAGTGGCAGCAGTAATGGCTGGTAGAAGCAGTAGTAGCAGTGGCAGCAGTAATGGCTGGTAGAGGCAGCAGTAGCAGCAACTGCAGAGCAGCAGTAGTGGTAGTTGAAGTACCAGTGGCAGTAGCGACAGCAGCACTTGTGGACCCACTGAGTGGACGTGTCATGAACTCCTCAACAATGAGTGAATGACACGGGAGGAGGGAGCTACCACCACCACCACCACCACACACGCTGCCTACCCACGACGTGTTACCACCAACATCCATGTGACGCCGACCCGACGCCAGCAAAGGTCTGAAAGCGTCGCCTGTCACGTCACCCAGCGTCGTGCTCGTCACCACCACAGGTCGATAAAGGTCAGGTGGCACAAGGGAGAGGGGGGGGGGGGTAGATGGTTCCTCCGCCTTGCCTGATGATGCCGACATGTTCACCAGCTGCAGATTATCCACATGGTATCAGGTGATTACAGAGTGGTAAGAACTGCACCATCTGGACAGGGACCTAGTTCCTATGACACAACAAGGACAGCACCACCTGTACAAAGGGTCTCGCACATACCAGACCTTCTTAGGTGTACAGTAAACAAGATAACTGCCCACTTTCGCAGCACTAAGGACACCATGGACGTGAACCATGGACGCTATTAGGTGTCCCTCACCTCCCTTGCGTCCAGCAGGTGTGTGTGTGTGTGCGTGTGTGTGTGTGTGTGTGTGTGTGTGTGTGTGTGAAGAGGGACATTATACACATCCCGTATCCCACCCATTACCCAACCCCATTACCTGTTGTCCGTATGATACCTTCATGATGTGTGACGTAAGACATGATGTCATCATGATGTGTGATGTCGGAAAGTAATCACAGGTTGGCCGGGTTAACACATGGCTGGCAGTACGTCCTCACACCACTGTGTAGTATCAAGGTGTCACACGTACAGGCTATGATTTCCTGCCATCTGGTTCTGCTCCTCGACTTGATCTGTTGTTTGGTTGGTCTTACCTCCTGGGCACGTCGGTACGACCTTTGTGCACGACGGTACGATCTTTGTGCACGACGGTACAATCTCTGAACACGACGGTACGATCTTTGTGCACGACGGTACAATCTCTGTGCACGACGGTACAATCTTTGTACACGACGGTACTATCTTTGTGCACGACAGTATGATTTTGTTCACGACGGTACGATCTTTATACACGACGGTATGATCTTTGTGCACGACGGTACAATTTTTGTGCACGACGTTAAGATCTTTATGCACGACGGTACAATCTATGTGCACGACGGTACTATTGTTGAGGGCGACAGTACTATCCTTGAGGACGGTGGTACAATCCTTGGGCATGATGGTACAATCCCTTGGGCACGACTAAAAAAAAGTTTAGTCTACGTATTTCGAAAAAAATCATTGTTCGTTTGTGTATCAACTGAATGTAGATATACTTCAGTCCGCAATATTCCTGTGTATGTATTTGTTTTCTGTTGAAGAAAGGGAGCTGGTACGAAGGGCATGGGCAAACATCTGTGGAGGGTTGTTTGGAGTGCTCCGGTAACGGGGCTGTGTGTTGATCAGTCCAGCCTGAGTCAGGTGCTGTGCACACACACACACACATAACACATACACTCTCTCTCTCTCTCTCTCTCTCTCTCTCTCTCTCTCTCTCTCTCTCTCTCTCTCTCTCTCTCTCTCTCTCTCTCTCTCTCTCTCTCTCTCTCTCTCTCTCTCTCTGGTTGTGCTGGGGTCTCCACGAGTACGTTAATACAGACTTCTTCGTTTCCATATGACCCTCTACCTGACCTATCATCACACCCTCCTCCCACACTCTCCTAAGAACGCTTGACCAACGTACAGACGAATACATCAAGTCTGACTACAGCCTCAGACCTCGCAAGAAGGAACCCCGGCTGACGACTAGTCCTCATGTGTGTTTGCTCCTCCCCTTCCTCACCTCCTGATGGCTCTCATCCTCGTCTGACAGACAAGAGATCACCAGAGACTGGAGATAAGGTTTCATCTGCCGGCCTTTGGTTCACTGGAATAATTATACGAATGCAGACCACAAGTCCATGTAATAATGTCCCATACAAGATATAAACCATCCAGGGTTGCATATATATATATACACACACGAACAAAGTGCATATGAACACACACCTTCATAGAACATACAAACCTCCAACAGCCAGGATCGAACCCGGGACCCCTGTGCAAGAGGCAGGCATGCTAACCGCTAGGCTATGGGACTGTATGATAGGAAACAACTATTCGAAATACTAAGTACTCGAATACCCTTCGTCTCACAATGGTGAGCAACGGGGTCTATACCGGTTATTTCCGAACAGACGCACATAGCCAGCTGATAGCGTTTTACCGAACCTAACTGTACAAACTGTACAAACATCCAGCAGCCAGGATCGAACCCGGGACTCCTGTGTATCACGCGGGAATGCTACCGCTAGGCTATGGGCCTGGCTAATACAAAATAATTATACGAATACTATGTACTCAAATACCCTTCGTCTCACATTGGTGAGCAACGGGGTCTACACCAGTCATTTCCCAACAGGCGCACATAGCCAGCAGATAGCATTTTACCGAACCTAGCTGTACAACGTGGAGGTATATGAATACGAACAAAGTGCCTGTGAACCTGATAGGAAAAGACCGGTGTAGACCCCGTTGCTCACCAACGTGAGACAAAGGGTATTCGAGTACATAGTATTCGAATAGTTATTTCCCTATAGGGGCGATCATAGTCTAGCGGTAACGCTCCCGCCTGTTACACAGAGGTCCCGGGTTCGATCCTGGCTGTTGGAGGTTTGTATGTTCTATGAAGGTGCGCGTTCATATGCACTTTATTCGTATATATATATATATATATATATATATATATCATTACCAGAGAACAAATGTAGTCTGGTAACATGAACCCTTATCGTATTCTCACATCTCCCTTAAGGATACAAAATAATTTTGCATCTGAACACATACATCTACACACACTACCTACCTTGCTGGATGTGGTGCGGGTTTAACCTGTTGTGTGTTACCTGACTGCTGAGTGTATAATACTAATGTTGAGGTGTATGGCTTTAGGATCAGTCTGATCAACGACACCAATATACAAGAAAGATTTCATCAGTTCCAAATATTTATGTTGATTGTAGCAGAACTGTATTGCCATGTACTAGAGATCTGACTAACCATTACACTGTAAAAACATCTCATAAATTTAAAAACTAGAGCTCAAATATGCATCTGCATTAGCAGATGTACAGTAACACTACAGGCGGAAGTACAACAACAAGTCTACTTTATGTGCGATAAATGCAGCGCGCGTGGTGTACGATAATCACTGTTGTGATATACGACACATCTACCTTCCCGTGCGAGTGACAGGGTCTGCCGTGCCAGAGGGATGATGACTTCTACCAGACAATAACTGCTGCATCTATCTGCGAAGAACAGTTGATTTTGTTCTGCTAGTGATATCAAGGCCTGCCAGGATAATGTATGGCTTCCTCATCTCGACCTATTGTGGCTTCAATTCTGGCATAATGATAGAAAGATTACATGAGAGAACTTGGTTCACCCAACGAGATGGCAACACAGCAAAATATAATTTGCTCCAGTATAACGCGCAGGTACGCCATCTAATGAGTGCTTCCCATAATTATTAGTCTCGCATGATGTGCGTATTTTGTGGAACGGATACGCAGTCCTACGCATAGATCGTTCCCATAGAGAGACCGTGGCCGCTGTTAATGGCTACCGTCGGAGGTAGCCGGCGGGCGGGCGGGAGTCGTCATATCGTTCCTGTGTCCACGACACAAACCTGAACGTCCATCTTAGCCTGACGCAACACCAACAACATGAGTCCTCACCAGCTGTGTGTGTGTGTGTGTGTGTGTGTGTGTGTGTGTGTTATCATTACTGTTGTTTGCAGGTGGTCTGAGGGCTGGTGAAATAAATAAAAAGACAAAAGTGTAATTCTTTATGGAATAATGATAATAACAATAATGATAATAGTAATGATAATAATAATAATAATTTTAACAATAATGATAATAATAATAATAATAATAATAATAATAATAATAATAATAATAATAATAATAATAGTAATAATAATAAAGAAAGAAAAAATCTAAGATTAATAATGTTTGTACATGTAATCGGTGTTTAACAGAAAGATTATACACACAACGAATGATTTCAATATACCTTCTGCTACTTGCTGATGATGTTCACAATGGTTGGCATGAGGCTGTTCTTTTGATGGACTGTTGAACGAAGTTGTGGCGCAGAATTGCAGCAGAACATGGGCTCTCTGGCAGCAGGAACTGAGGGTGATGTGCCTTGTGCAGTAGCTTCCTCCCGTACAGTCAGCTGTGGTCCAGGTGATGGTTACATAGCTGGGGGGATTAACATGTTGACTGCTTCCTGATATCAGGTGATGTAGAAATGATCAAGGTTGATCTCATGTCCTTTTCTGCATCTATCCTAGCAGCTACTGACGTGCGGTGCATGAGGAGAAACACTAGGTGGGAGAGGCATTGCTGACGCTGAAGAAACGGATGTTTTGCAGATGTTCTTGCATTCATCCGTCGAGAGTGCAAGTGATCTGAGTGTACGGAGAATGTAGAGGCGGTAGCTGGAAGATCTGATGATGGTAATGACGTGTTCCTTCCATTCTAGTTTGTGGTCTGCGCTATGAAAGTTAACGCTACCTCGCTGACGCAGAGGGTGCTGATGCTGTGTTCTGTGGGGCAGAGTGGTGCCGGGAATGGATGAGGGCGAGCAAGTATCAATATGTGCAAATGTCTGTTTCCTGGCCCTACCTTGCTTACGCAGGAAAAGGCGATCAAGTATAGAAAAAAAAAGAAAAAAAAGATATTCTCATATATATATATATATATATATATATATATATATATATATATATATATATATATATATATATATATATATATATATATATATATATATATATATATATATATATATATATATATATATATATATATATATATATATATATATATATATATATATATATATATATATATATATATATATATATTTCTATGAGTCCACGGGGAAAATGAAACACGATAAGTTCCCAAGTGTACTTTCGTGTAATAATCACATCATCAGGGGAGACACAAGAGAGAAATATAACAGTCAGTTGATATACAACGAAGAGACGTAGCTAGGATGCCATTTGGTAAACATGCGATTGTCCAAGATCGACATGTTTACCAAATGGCGTCCTAGCTACGTCTCTTCGTTGTATATCAACTGACTGTTATATTTCTCTCTTGTGTTTCCCCTGATGATGTGATTATTACACGAAAGTACACTTGGGAACTTATCGTGTTTCATTTTCTCCATGGACTCAAAGAAATATCTTGATCACGCGAAAAATTGTGATCCTTTCCTACATATATATATATATATATATATATATATATATATATATATATATATATATATATATATATATATATATATATATATATATATATACATATATATAAGAGCAAGGTTATTAGGTACAGTAGGGTTGAGGGTCAAGTCAATTGGGAGGTAAGTTTGAATGGAGAAAAACTGGAGGAAGTGAAGTGTTTTAGATATCTGGGAGTGGATCTGTCAGCGGATGGAACCATGGAAGCGGAAGTGGATCATAGGGTGGGGGAGGGGGCGAAAATTTTGGGAGCCTTGAAAAATGTGTGGAAGTCGAGAACATTATCTCGGAAAGCAAAAATGGGTATGTTTGAAGGAATAGTGGTTCCAACAATGTTGTATGGTTGGGAGGCGTGGGCTATGGATAGAGTTGTGCGCAGGAGGATGGATGTGCTGGAAATGAGATGTTTGAGGACAATGTGTGGTGTGAGGTGGTTTGATCGAGTAAGTAACGTAAGGGTAAGAGAGATGTGTGGAAATAAAAAGAGCGTGGTTGAGAGAGCAGAAGAGGGTGTTTTGAAATGGTTTGGGC
The DNA here is from genome assembly GCF_036320965.1 of Panulirus ornatus. Lineage (NCBI taxonomy): Eukaryota > Metazoa > Arthropoda > Malacostraca > Decapoda > Palinuridae > Panulirus > Panulirus ornatus. Next base: position 2,476,575 of record NC_092224.1, on the reverse strand, counting down.
ACATGGAGAGAATGAGTGAGGAAAGATTGACCAAGAGGATATATGTGTCGGAGGTGGAGGGAACGAGGAGAAGAGGGAGACCAAATTGGAGGTGGAAAGATGGAGTGAAAAAGATTTTGTGTGATCGGGGCCTGAACATGCAGGAGGGTGTAAGGAGGGCAAGGAATAGAGTGAATTGGAGCGATGTGGTATACAGGGGTTGACGTGCTGTCAGTGGAGTGAATCAAGGCATGTGAGGCGTCTGGGGTGGACCATGGAAAGCTGTGTAGGTATGTATACACGTGTGTGGACATGTGTATGTACATGTGTATGGGGGGGGGGGGGCCATTTCTTTCGTCTGTTTCCTTGCGCTACCTCGCAGACGCGGGAGACAGCGACAAAGTATAAAAAAAGAAAAAAAAAAAAAAAAAATATACATATATATATATATATATATATATATATATATATATATATATATATATATATATATATATATATATATATTTTTTTTTTTTTTCCTTTTAAACTATTCGCCATTTCCCGCGTTAGCGAGGTAGCATTAAGAACAGAGGACTGGGCGTTTGAGGGAATACCCTCACCTGGCCCAATTCAATTCAATATATATATATATATATATATATATATATATATATATATATATATATATATATATATATATATGAATCAGCGCTGGTGGCTGATTCATGTGAGAAACTGCAGAAGCTGGTGACTGAGTTTGGTAAAGTGTGTGGAAGAAGAAAGTTAAGAGTAAATGTGAATAAGAGCAAGGTTATTAGGTACAGTAGGGTTGAGGGTCAAGTCAATTGGGAGGTGAGTTTGAATGGAGAAAAACTGGAGGAAGTGAAGTGTTTTAGATATCTGGGAGTGGATCTGGCAGCGGATGGAACCATGGAAGCGGAAGTGGATCATAGGGTGGGGGAGGGGGCGAAAATTCTGGGGGCCTTGAAGAATGTGTGGAAGTCGAGAACATTATCTCGGAAAGCAAAAATGGGTATGTATGAAGGAATAGTGGTTCCAACAATGTTGTATGGTTGCGAGGCGTGGGCTATGAATAGAGTTGTGCGCAGGAGGATGGATGTGCTGGAAATGAGATGTTTGAGGACAATGTGTGGTGTGAGGTGGTTTGATCGAGAGAGTAACGTAAGGGTAAGAGAGATGTGTGGAAATAAAAAGAGCGTGGTTGAGAGAGCAGAAGAGGGTGTTTTGAAGTGGTTTGGGCACATGGAGAGGATGAGTGAGGAAAGATTGACCAAGAGGATATATGTGTCGGAGGTGGAGGGAACAAGGAGAAGAGGGAGACCAAATTGGAGGTGGAAAGATGGAGTGAAAAAGATTTTCTGTGATCGGGGCCTGAACATGCAGGAGGGTGAAAGGAGGGCAAGGAATAGAGTGAATTGGAGCGATGTGGTATACCGGGGTTGACGTGCTGTCAGTGGATTGAATCAAGTCATGTGAAGCGTCTGGGGTTAGCCATGGAAAGCTGTGTAGGTATGTATATTTGCGTGTGTGGACGTATGTATATACATGTGTATGGGGGGGGTTGGGCCATTTCTTTCGTCTGTTTCCTTGCGCTACCTCGCAAACGCGGGAGACAGCGACAAAGCATAATAAATAAATATAAATATATATGCTTGTGGCATGAGAAGAGTGGGAGGTGGGTTGATTAGAAAGGGTAATGAGTGGTGGGATGAAGAAGTAAGAGTATTAGTGAAAGAGAAGAGAGAGGCATTTGGACGATTTTTGCAGGGAAAAAATGAAATTGAGTGGGAGACGTATAAAAGAAAGAGACAGGAGGTCAAGAGAAAGGTGCAAGAGGTGAAAAAAAAGGGCAAATGAGAGTTGGGGTGAGAGAGTATCATTAAATTTTAGGGAGAATAAAAAGATGTTTTGGAAGGAGGTAAATAAAGTGCGTAAGACAAGGGAGCAAATGGGAACTTCAGTGAAGGGCGCAAATGGGAGGTGATAACAAGTAGTGGTGATGTGAGAAGGAGATGGAGTGAGTATTTTGAAGGTTTGTTGAATGTGTTTGATGATAGAGTGGCAGATATAGGGTGTTTTGGTCGAGGTGGTGTGCAAAGTGCGAGGGTTAGGGAAAATGATTTGGTAAACAGAGAAGAGGTAGTAAAAGCTTTGCGGAAGATGAAAGCCGGCAAGGCAGCAGGTTTGGATGGTATTGCAGTGGAATTTATTAAAAAAGGGGGTGACTGTATTGTTGACTGGTTGGTAAGGTTATTTAATGTATGTATGACTCATGGTGAGGTGCCTGAGGATTGGCGGAATGCGTGCATAGTGCCATTGTACAAAGGCAAAGGGGATAAGAGTGAGTGCTCAAATTACAGAGGTATAAGTTTGTTGAGTATTCCTGGCAAATTATATGTGAGGGTATTGATTGAGAGGGTGAAGGCATGTACAGAGCATCAGATTGGGGAAGAGCAGTGTGGTTTCAGAAGTGGTAGAGGATGTGTGGATCAGGTGTTTGCTTTGAAGAATGTATGTGAGAAATACTTAGAAAAGCAAATGGATTTGTATGTAGCATTTATGGATCTGGAGAAGGCATATGATAGAGTTGATAGAGATGCTCTGTGGAAGGTATGTGTACGTGTAGGAAGAGAGGAAAGTGATTGGTTCTCAGTGAATGTAGGTTTGCGGCAGGGGTGTGTGATGTCTCCATGGTTGTTTAATTTGTTTATGGATGGGGTTGTTAGGGAGGTGAATGCAAGAGTTTTGGAAAGAGGGGCAAGTATGAAGTCTGTTGGGGATGAGAGAGCTTGGGAAGTGAGTCAGTTGTTGTTCGCTGATGATACAGCGCTGGTGGCTGATTCATGTGAGAAACTGCAGAAGCTGGTGACTGAGTTTGGTAAAGTGTGTGAAAGAAGAAAGTTAAGAGTAAATGTGAATAAGAGCAAGGTTATTAGGTACAGTAGGGTTGGGGGTCAAGTCAATTGGGAGGTGAGTTTGAATGGAGAAAAACTGGAGGAAGTGAAGTGTTTTAGATATCTGGGACTGGATCTGGCAGCGGATGGAACCATGGAAGCGGAAGTGGATCATAGGGTGGGGGAGGAGGCGAAAATTCTGGGAGCCTTGAAGAATGTGTGGAAGTCGAGAACATTATCTCGGAAAGCAAAAATGGGTATGTTTGAAGGAATAGTGGTTCCAACAATGTTGTATGGTTGCGAGGCGTGGACTATGGATAGAGCTGTGCGCAGGAGGTTGGATGTGCTGGAAATGAGATGTTTGAGGACAATGTGTGGTGTGAGGTGGTTTGATCGAGTAAGTAACGTAAGGGTAAGAGAGATGTGTGGAAATAAAAAGAGCGTGGTTGAGAGAGCAGAAGAGGGTGTTTTGAAATGGTTTGGTCACATGGAGAGAATGTGTGAGGAAAGATTGACCAAGAGGATATATGTGTCGGAGGTGGAGGGAACGAGAAGAGGGAGACCAAATTGGAGGTGGAAAGATGGAGTGAAAAAGATTTTGTGTGATCGGGGCCTGAACATGCAGGAGGGTGAAAGGAGGGCAAGGAATAGAGTGAATTGGAGCGATGTGGTATACCGGGGTTGACGTGCTGTCAGTGGATTGAATCAAGGCATGTGAAGCGTCTGGGGTAAACCATGGAAAGCTGTGTAGGTATGTATATTTGCGTGTGTGGACGTATGTATATACATGTGTATGGGGGTGGGTTGGGCCATTTCTTTCGTCTGTTTCCTTGCGCTACCTCGCAAACGTGGGAGACAGCGACAAAGCAAAAAAAAAAAAAAATATATATATATATATATATATATATATATATATATATATATATATATATATATATATATATATATATATATATATATACAACTAAATACATGTAAACTTCAGATATATGCTTGTAAGTTTTTAATGGAAGTCGTCTTTCGCTAATGATCCAATGGACGACTTGTTGGATTTTTTTTCTTAAGAAGTTGGTAAGCACACCTATCCCCCGCCTCGGCTAGTGACATCCAACTAATAAAAAAGCTTTTCATCAAGGACTGCCAACCATATTTCAATAATGAGTATTAATCTACAGAGATTATCCTATTTGCCGTGTTGAGTAATCTTTACATGAAGTTCTTCCAAATTAAACTTCTTTCCCGAGTCATACCAACAGACGCAAAATAGTTTCGTTATGTAGATGACGTAATTTGCATATCGCTGAACAATGAAGACATCAATGATTTTCTCACTAGACTCAACAGCCCAGTTACTTCAGTATAGTTTACCTTTCTTGAAGAGAATGAGGGAACCCTGCCTCTCTTGGATGTCACTTAGCACTTACGTATGAACCAGTTCAAACTCAGTGGTTTTAGAAAACCTACAAATGTCTGCTCATGTATACACTTCTGCTCAGCTCCCCAGGATAAAGTGGAACAAATCCGTCTTCACCTGAACGTTGCTTGGTGCGTATCGCATTTCCATTCTAGAATTTCTTGATGGTAAGATCAACAATATTGATGAGACTGTATTATCCTTAAAGTACACAAAGACCCTTCAATGACAAATATTTGTATTGAGCCAGAAGAATGTATTTCAGCTCAAATCTAAGCAACGTCATAGCACTAGATGCCTTCTACTACCACCGTATCACAACACTGTCCAAGGACTGCCCTATCCACTTAAGGAATTTGATATCATCATTGCATTTCAGGACAACAATACAGTGAGGTACTTGTTGAAAGTTCAGAAGGTTGTGTTTATCAGATACCATGTAAGCGCTGTAGTAAAGTTTGCTTAGAACGAAGTGGAAAAGAACTGAACTTAAGACTAAATCAGAATCAGTATAGCTTTCATGTTGGGCAAGAAGCCAGTGCTCTATTCCTGCACATGCGAGGCATCAGCCACCCTGGTGACGGGAACAACGCTCACGAAACTCTATCTTGACATTCAACTGTACATAGAAATATCATACAATCCAACATTATTAGACATCGTTACACTATCAATCTCACAATGTTTCAGCCATGTATGAATTAGATCCTTCCATGATCATAAGAATCGTCAACATGTACAAGCTTGGGAGGCAAATCATGCTCTCACCCTCGCCTGTGGTCAGGTATGTATATGAATGTAGATGGATCTTTAAACCTACATTTCTTCATCTCAGTACTCCTGGAGATGGGAAATATCACGAATGCGCTCGAATCTTCGCGTTTCATTTTCTTGTGGCTACAAGCATAACTATTCATTCATTATACTTGATTGCCGTTTCCCGCGTCACCGAGGTAACGCCATGAAACAGACGAAGAATGGCCCATCCTCTCATACGAATATATATATATACATATATATATATATATATATATATATATATATATATATATATATATATATATATATATATATATATATATATATATATTTTTTTTTTTTTTTATACTTTGTCGCTGTCTCCCGCGTTTGCGAGGTAGCGCAAGGAAACAGACGAAAGAAATGGCCCAACCCCCCCCCCCCATACACATGTACATACACACGTCCACACACGCAAATATACATACCTACACAGCTTTCCATGGTTTACCCCCGGACGCTTCACATGCCTTGATTCAATTCACTGACAGCACGTCAACCCCTGTATACCACATGACTCCAATTCACTCTATTCCTTGCCCTCCTTTCACCCTCCTGCATGTTCAGGCCCCGATCACACAAAATCTTTTTCACTCCATCTTTCCACCTCCAATTTGGTCTCCCTCTTCTCCTCGTTCCCTCCACCTCCGACACATATATCCTCTTGGTCAATCTCTCCTCACTCATTCTCTCCATGTGCCCAAACCATTTCAAAACACCCTCTTCTGCTCTCTCAACCACGCTCTTTTTATTTCCACACATCTCTCTTACCCTTACGTTACTTACTCGATCAAACCACCTCACACCACACATTGTCCTCAAACATCTCATTTCCAGCACATCCATCCTCCTGCGCACATCTCTATCCATAGCCCACGCCTCGCAACCATACAACATTGTTGGAACCACTATTCCCTCAAACATACCCATTTTTGCTTTCCGAGATAATGTTCTCGACTTCCACACATTTTTCAAGGCTCCCAAAATTTTCGCCCCCTCCCCCACCCTATGATCCACTTCCGCTTCCATGGTTCCATCCGCTGACAGATCCACTCCCAGATATCTAAAACACTTCACTTCCTCCAGTTTTTCTCCATTCAAACTCACCTCCCAATTGACTTGACCCTCACCCCTACTGTACCTAATAACCTTGCTCTTATTCACATTTACTCTCAACTTTCTTCTTCCACACACTTTACCAAACTCAGTCACCAGCTTCTGCAGTTTCTCACATGAATCAGCCACCAGCGCTGTATCATCAGCGAACAACAACTGACTCACTTCCCAAGCTCTCTCATCCCCAACAGACTTCATACTTGCCCCTCTTTCCAGGACTCTTGCATTTACCTCCCTTACAACCCCATCCATAAACAAATTAAACAACCATGGAGACATCACACACCCCTGCCGCAAACCTACATTCACTGAGAACCAATCACTTTCCTCTCTTCCTACACGTACACATGCCTTACATCCTCGATAAAAACTTTTCACTGCTTCTAACAACTTGCCTCCAACACCATATATTCTTAATACCTTCCACAGAGCATCTCTATCAACTCTATCATATGCCTTCTCCAGATCCATAAATGCTACATACAAATCCATTTGCTTTTCTAAGTATTTCTCACATACATTCTTCAAAGCAAACACCTGATCCACATATCCTCTACCACTTCTGAAACCGCACTGCTCTTCCCCAATCTGATGCTCTGTATATGCCTTCACCCTCTCAATCAATACCCTCCCATATAATTTACCAGGAATACTCAACAAACTTATACCTCTGTAATTTGAGCACTCACTCTTATCCCCTTTGCCTTTGTACAATGGCACTATGCACGCATTCCGCCAATCCTCAGGCACCTCACCATGAGTCATACATACATTAAATAACCTTACCAACCAGTCAACAATACAGTCACCCCCTTTTTTAATAAATTCCACTGCAATACCATCCAAACCTGCTGCCTTGCCGGCTTTCATCTTCCGCAAAGCTTTTACTACTTCTTCTCTGTTTACCAAATCATTTTCCCTAACCCTCTCACTTTGCACACCACCTCGACCAAAACACCCTATATCAGCCACTCTGTCATCAGACACATTCAACAAACCTTCAAAATACTCATTCCATCTCCTTCTCACATCACCGCTACTTGTTATCACCTCCCCATTTACGCCCTTCACTGAAGTTCCCATTTGCTCCCTTGTCTTACGCACCCTATTTACCTCCTTCCAGAACATCTTTTTATTCTCCCTAAAATTTACTGATAGTCTCTCACCCCAACTCTCATTTGCCCTTTTTTTCACCTCTTGCACCTTTCTCTTGACCTCCTGTCTCTTTCTTTTATACTTCTCCCACTCAATTGCATTTTTTCCCTGCAAAAATCGTCCAAATGCCTCTCTCTTCTCTTTCACTAATACTCTTACTTCTTCATCCCACCACTCACTACCCTTTCTAAACAGCCCCCCTCCCACTCTTCTCATGCCAAAAGCATCTTTTGCGCAATCCATCACTGATTCCCTAAATACATCCCATTCCTCCCCCACTCCCCTTACTTCCATTGTTCTCACCTTTTTCCATTCTGTGCACAGTCTCTCCTGGTACTTCCCCACACAGGTCTCCTTCCCAAGCTCACTCACTCTCACCACCTTCTTCACCCCAACATTCACTCCTCTTTTCTGAAAACCCATACTAATCTTCACCTTAGCCTCCACAAGATAATGATCAGACACCCCTCCAGTTGCACCTCTCAGCACATTAACATCCAAAAGTCTCTCTTTCGCACGCCTGTCAATTAACACGTAATCCAATAACGCTCTCTGGCCATCTCTCCTACTTACATAAGTATACTTATGTATATCTCGCTTTTTAAACCAGGTATTCCCAATATATATATAAATATATAGATAGATAGATAGATAGATAGATAGATAGATATAGATATGCATTATATATCTATATATTATATATATATATATATATATATATATATATATATATATATATATATATATATATATATATATATATATATGTATATATATATATATACTTTTTTTTATTTACTTATTTATTTTGCTTTGTCGCTGTCTCCCGCGTTAGCGAGGTAGTGCAAGGAAACAGACAAAAGAGTGGCCCAACCCACCCACATACACATGTATATACATACACGTCCACACACGCAAATATACATACCTATACATCTCAATGTATACATATATATACACACACAGACATATACATATATACACATGTACATAATTCATACTGTCTGCCTTTATTCATTCCCATCGCCACCTCACCATACATGGAATAACAACCCCCTCCCCCTCATGCGTGCGAGGTAGCGCTAGGAAAAGACAACAAAGGCCACACTCGTTCACACTCAGTCTCTAGCTGTCATGTAATAATGCACCGAAATCACGGCTCCCTTTCCAATCAATCCATTGACAGCACGTCGACTCCGGTATACCACATCGTTCCAGTTCACTCTATTCCTAGCACGCCTTTCACCCTCCTGCATGTTCAGGCCCCGATCACTCAAAATCTTTTTCACTCCATCTTTCCACCTCCAATTTGGTCTCCCACTTCTCGTTCCCTCCACCTCCGACACATATATCCTCTTGGTCAATCTTTCCTCACTCATTCCCTCCATGTGACCAAACCATTTCAAAACACCCTCTTCTGCTCTCTCAACCACACTTTTTATTACCACACATCTCTCTTACCCTATTATTACTTACTCGATCAAACAACACACACCACATATTGTCCTCAAACATCTCATTTCCAGCACATCCACCCACCTCCGCACAACTCTATCCATAGCCCACGCCTTGCAACCATACAACATTGTTGGAACCACTATTCCCTCAAACATACCCATTTTTGCTTTCCGAGATAATGTTCTCGACGTCCACACATTCTTCGAGGCTCCCAGAATTTTTGCCCCCTCCCCCAACCTATCATTCACTTCCGCTTCCATGGTTCCATCCGCTGTTAAATCCACTCCCAGATATCTAAAACACTTCACTTTCTCCAGTTTTTCTCTATTCAAACTTATCTCCCAGTTGACTTGACCCTCAACCCTACTGTACCTAATAATCTTGCTCTTATTCACATTTAATATCAACTTTCTTCTTTCACACACTTTAACAAACTCAGTCACCAGCTTCTGCAGTTTCTCACATGAATCAGCCACCAGCGCTGTATCATCAGCGAACAACAACTGACTCACTTCCCTAGCTCTCTCATCCACAACAGATTGCATACTTGCCCCTCTTTCCAAAACTCTTGCATTCACCTCCCTAACAACCCCATCCATAAACAAATTAAACAACCATAGAGATATCACACACCCCTGCCGGAAGCCTACATTCACTGAAAACCAATCACTTTCCTCTCTTCCTACACGTACACATGCCTTACATCCTCGATAAAAACTTTTCATTGCTTCTAACAACTTGCCTCCCACACCATATATTCTTAATGCCTTCCACAGAGCATCTCTATCAACTCTATCATATGCCTTCTCAGATCCATAAATGCTACATACAAATCCATTTGCTTTTCTAAATATTTCCTACATACATTCTTCAAAGCAAACACCTGATCCACACATCCTCTACCACTTCTGAAACCACACTGCTCCTCCCCAATCTGATGCTCTGTACATGCTTTCACCCTCTCAATCAGTACTCTCCCATATAATTTTCCAGGAATACTAAACAAACTTATACCTCTGTAATTTGAGCACTCACTCTTATCCCCTTTGCCTTTGTACAAAGGCACTATGCAAGCATTCTACCAATCCTCAGGCACCTCACTATGAATCATACATATATTAGATAACCTTACCAACCAGTCAACAATACAGTCACCCCCTTTTTTAATAAATTCCACTGCAATACCATCCAAACCCGCTACCTTGCCGGCTTTCATCTTCCGCAAAGCTTTTACTACCTCTTCTCAGTTTACTAAATCATTTTCCCTAACCCTCTCACTTTGCACACCACCTCGACCAGAACTCCCTATATCAGCCAATCTATCATCAAACACATTCAACAAACCTTCAAAATACTCACTCCATCTCCTTCTCACATCACCACTACTTGTTATCACCTTCCCATTAGCCCCCTTTACTGAAGTTCCCATTTGTTCCCTTGTCTCACGCACTTTATTTACCTCCTTCCAAAACATCTTTTTATTCTCCTTAAAATTTAATGATACTCTCTCACCCCAACTCCCGTTTGCCCTATTTTTCAACTCTTGCACCTTTCTCTTGACCTCCTGCCTCTTTCTTTTATACATCTCCCACTCATTTGCATTTTTCCCTGCAAAAATCGTCCAAATGCCTCTCGCTACCCAAATGCCTCTCACTACCCTTTCTAATCTGCCCACCTCCCACGCTTCTTATGCCACAAGCATCTTTTGCGCAAGCCAACACTGCTTCCCTAAATACATCCCATTCCTCCCCCACTCCCCTTACTTCCATTGTTCTCACCTTTTTCCATTCTGTACTGAGTCTCTCCTGGTACTTCCTCACACAAGTCTCCTTCCCAAGCTCACTTACTCTCACCACTCTCTTCACCCCAACATTTTCTCTTCTTTTCTGAAAGCCTCTACAAATCTTCACCTTCGCCTCCACAAGATAATGATCAGACATCCCTCCAGTTGCACCTCTCAGCACATTAACATCCAAAAGTCTCTCTTTCACGCGCCTATCAATTAACACGTAATCCAATAACGCTCTCTGGCCATCTCTCCTACTTACATACGTATGCTTATTTATATATCTCTTTTTAAACCAGGTATTCCCAATCACCAGTCCTTTTTCAGCACATAAATCTACAAGCTCTTCACCATTTCCATTTACAACACTGAACTCCCCATGTATACCAATCATTCCCTCAACTGCCATATTACTCACCTTTGCATTCAAATCACCCATCACTATAACCCGGTCTCTTGCATCAAAACCACTAATACACTCATTCAGCTGCTCCCAAAACACTTGCCTCTCATGATCTTTCTTCTCATGCCCAGGTGCATATGCACCAATAATCACCTATCTCTCTCCATCCACTTTTAGTTTTACCCATATCAATCTAGAGTTTACTTTCTTACACTCTATCACATACTCCTACCCCTCATGTTTCAGGAGTAGTGCTACTCCTTCCCTTGCTCTTGTCCTCTCACTAACCCCTGACTTTACTCCCAAGACATTCCCAAACCACTCTTCCCCTTTATCCTTGAGCTTCGTTTCACTCAGAGCCAAAACATCCAGTTTCCTTTCCTCAAACATACTACCTATCTCTCCTTTTTTCTCATCTTGGTTACATCCACAGATATTTAGACACCCCAATCTGAGCCTTCGAGGAGGATGAGCACTCCCCGCGTGACTCCTTCTTCTGCTATATATATATATATATATATATATATATATATATATATATATATATATATATATATATATATATTTATTTTGCTTTGTCGCTGTCTCCCGCGTTTGCAAGGTAGCGCAAGGAAACAGACGAAAGAAATGGCCCAACCCACCCCCATACACATGTATATACACACACGTCCACACACGCAAATATACATACCTATACATCTCAATGTACACATATATATACACACACAGACACATACATATATACCCATGCACACAATTCACACTGTCTACCTTTATTCATTCCCATCGCCACCTCGCCACACATGGAATACCATACCCCTCCCCCCTCATGTGTGCGGGGTAGCGCTAGGAAAAGACAACAAAGGCCTCATTCGTTCACACTCAGTCTCTAGCTGTCATGCAATAATGCCCGAAACCACAGCTCCCTTTCCACATCCAGGCCCCACACAGATTTCCATGGTTTACCCCAGACGCTTCACATGCCCTGATTCAATCCACTGGCAGCACGTCAACCCCGGTATACGACATAGATCTAATTCACTCTATTCCTTGCCCGCCTTTCACCCTCCTGCTTGTTCAGGCCCCGATCACTCAAAATCTTTTTCACTCCATCTTTCCACCTCCAATTTGGTCTCCCACTTCTCCTCGTTCCCTCCACCTCCGACACATATATTCTCTTGGTCAATCTTTCCTCACTCATTCTCTCCATGTGCCCAAACCATTTCAAAACACCCTCTTCTGCTCTCTCAACCACGCTCTTTTTATTTCCACACATCTCTCTTACCCTTACATTACTTGCTCGATCAAACCACCTCACACCACACATTGTCCTCAAACATCTCATTTCCAGCACATCCACCCTCCTGCGCGCAACTCTATCCATAGCCCACGCCTCGCAACCTATACAACATTGTTGGAACCACTATTCCTTCAAACATACCCATTTTTGCTTTCCGAGATAATGTTCTCGACTTCCACACATTCTTCAAGGCTCCCAGGATTTTCGCCCCCTCCCCCACCCTATGATTCACTTACGCTTCCATGGTTCCATCCGCTGCCAGATCCACTCCCAGATATCTAAAACACTTTACTTCCTCCAGTTTTTCTCCATTCAAACTTACCTCCCAATTGACTTGACCCTCAACCCTACTGTACCTAATAACCTTGCTCTTATTCACATTTACTCTTAACTTTCTTCTTTCACACACTTTACCAAACTCAGTCACCAGCTTCTGCAGTTTCTCACATGAATCAGCCACCAGCGCTGTATCATCAGCGAACAACAACTGACTCACTATATATATATATACATATATATATATATATATATATATATATATATATATATATATATATATATATATATATATATATATATATATTTCCAAAAGAAGGAACAGAGAAGGGGGCCAGGTGAGGATATTCCCTCAAAGACCCAGTCCGCTGTTCTTAACGCTACCTCGCTAATGCGGGAAATGGTGAATAGTATAAAAGAAAAAAAAAAAAAAAAAAAATATATATATATATATATATATATATATATATATATATATATATATATATATATATATATATACATATATATATATATTTGGTCTCCCGCTTCTTGTTCCCTCCACCTCTTACACATATATCCTCTTTGTCAATATTTCCGCACTCATTTTTTCCATATGTTCAAACCCTTTCAACACTTCCTTTTCTGCTGTCTCAGCCATATTCTTTTTATTTCCACACATCTCTCTTATCCTTTCATTACTTACTCGATCAAACCACCTCACACCGCATATTGTCCTTAAACATCTCATTTCCGTAACATCCACCCTCCTCCGCCCATCCCTCCCAACCATATAACATTTTTGGAACCACTATTCCTTCAAACATACCCATTTTTTGCTCTCCGAAATAACGTTCTCTCCTTCTACGCATTCTTCATCGCTCCCAGAACTTTCGTGCCTCCCCCATCCTATGACTCACTTCACTTCCACGGTTGCACTCGCTGCTAAGTCCACTCCATGATATCTAAAATACTTCACTTCCTCCAGTTTTTTTCCACTCAAACTTACATCTCAATTCACTTGTCCCTCCTCCTACTGGACCTAATAACCTTGCTCTTCTTATTCACATTTACTCTAAACTTTCTCCTTTCACACACTTTTCCAAACTCAGTCACCAACTACTGCAGTTTCTCATTCGAATCAGCTACCAGAGTTGTATCATCAGCGAACAACAACTGACTCACTTCCCCAGCTCTCTCATTCCCAACTAATTGCATACTCGCCCCTCTCTCCAAAACTCTTGCATTTACCTCCCTAACCACCCTATCCATAAATAGATTAAACAATCATGGGAACATAACATCCCTGCCGCAGACAGACATTCACTGGGAACCAATCACTCTCTTCTCTTCCTACTGGTGGACATGCCTTATATACTTTGTAAAAACTTTTCGCTGCTTATAACAACTTACCTCCCACACCTAATACTCCTAAGACCTTCCACGAAGCATCTCTATCGACCTTAGCATGTGCCTTCTCCAGATACACAAACGCTACAAACAAATCCATTTGTTTTTCTGAGTATTTCTCACATACATTCTTCAAAGCAAACATCTGATCCACACATCCTCTACCACTTCTGAAACCACACTGCTCTTCCCCAATCTGATGCTCTGTACATGCCTTCATCCTCT